>NC_143043.1:57044946-57137446 GCF_057628025.1 Oncorhynchus mykiss
AGAGACAGAGACACAGCAGGTTATAATATATATAGAGAGAGGATTCCATGGGAGATGGGTGGGGGGCTTCATGTAGTACTGGTTAGTCTGGAGAGAGACAGAGACACAGCAGGTTATAATATATATAGAGAGAGGATTCCATGTGAGATGGGTGGGGGGCTTCATGTAGTACTGGTTAGTCTGGAGAGAGACAGAGACACAGCAGGTTATAATATATATAGAGAGAGGATTCCATGAGAGATGGGTGGGGGGCTTCATGTAGTACTGGTTAGTCTGGAGAGAGACAGAGACACAGCAGGTTATAATATATATAGAGAGAGAGGATTCCATGTGAGATGGGTGGGGGGCTTCATGTAGTACTGGTTAGTCTGGAGAGAGACAGAGACACAGCAGGTTATAATATATATAGAGAGAGGATTCCATGGGAGATGGGTGGGGGGCTTCATGTAGTACTGATTAGTCTGGAGAGAGACAGAGACACAGCAGGTTATAATATATAGAGAGAGGATTCCATGTGAGATGGGTGGGGGGCTTCATGTAGTACTGGTTAGTCTGGAGAGAGACAGAGACACAGCAGGTTATAATATATATATGTGTGCGTCTCTGTGTGTGTACTCACAGCGTGTCTACTGTGTAGTTTCTCTAGCAGGGTGTAGTCGGTGCCTTTTGGGAAGCGACTCTCCTCGTTGATCAGAGCCAACATGCCCAGTTTCTACCGGGAGGAAGAGGAGGAAGAGTTGGCAGACAAACAACAGTTCCCAGAGAAGCCTGATATGAGGCTCAGGGACATAATGACAACAAAGACAAATACTACATCTACAGTGAGGTCCTTGATAAAGATCAGTAATAATGACCATCACATACGGAGCTCATATATATATATATAAATAAAGGGAACACTTAAACAACACAATGTAACTCCAAGTCAATCACACTTCTGTGAAATCAAACTGTCCACTTAGGAAGCAACACTGATTGACAATACATTTCACATGCTGTTGTGCAAATGGAATAGACAACAGGTGGAAATTATAGGTAATTAGCAAGACACCCCCAATAAAGGAGTGGTTCTGCAGGTGGGGACCACAGACCCCTTCTCAGTTCCTATGCTTCCTGGCTGATGTTTTAGTCACTTTTGAATGCTGGCGGTGCTTTCACTCTAGTGGTAGCATGAGACGGAGTCTACAACCCACACAAGTGGCTCAGGTAGTGCAGCTCATCCAGGATGGCACATCAATGTGAGCTGTGGCAAGAAGGTTTGCTGAGTCTGTCAGTGTAGTGTCCAGAGCATGGAGGCGCTACCAGGAGACAGGCCAGTACATCAGGAGACGTGGAGGAGGCCGTAGGAGGGCAACAACCCAGCAGCAGGACCGCTACCTCCGCCTTTGTGCAAGGAGGAGCACTGCCAGAGCCCTGCAAAATGACCTCCAGCAGGCCACAAATGTGCATGCGTCTGCTCAAACGGTCAGAAACAGACTCCATCAGGGTGGTATGAGGGCCCGACGTCCACAGGTGGGGGTTGTGCTAACATCCCAACACCGTGCAGGACGTTTGGCATTTGCCAGAGAACACCAAGATTGGCAAATTCGCCACTGGCGCCCTGTGCTCTTCACAGATGAAAGCAGGTTCACACTGAGCACATGTGACAGACGTGACAGAGTCTGGAGACGCCGTGGAGAACGTTCTGCTGTCTGCAACATCCTCCAGCATGACCGGTTTGGCGGTGGGTCAGTCATGGTGTGGGGTGGCATTTCTTTGGGGGGGCCGCACAGCCCTCCATGTGCTCGCCAGAGGTAGCCTGACTGCCATTAGGTACCGAGATGAGATCCTCAGACCCCTTGTGAGACCATATCCTGGTGCGGTTGGCCCTGGGTTCCTCCTAATGCAAGACAATGCTAGACCTCATGTGGCTGGAGTGTGTCAGCAATACCTGCAAGAGGAAGGCATTGATGCTATGGACTGGCCCGCCCGTTCCCCAGACCTGAATCCAATTGAGCACATCTGGGACATCATGTCTTGCCCCATCCACCAACGCCACGTTGCACCACAGACTGTCCAGGAGTTGGCGGATGCTTTAGTCCAGGTCTGGGAGGAGATACCTCAGGAGACCATCTGCCACCTCATCAGGACCATGCCCAGGCGTTGTAGGGAGGTCATACAGGCACGTGGTGGCCACACACACTACTGAGCCTCATTTTGACTTGTTTTAAGGACATTACATCAAAGTTGGATCAGCCTGTAGTGTGGTTTTCCACTTTAATTTTGAGTGTGACTCCAAATCCAGACCTCCACGGGTTGATATATTTGATTTCCATTGATGATTTTTGTGTGATTTTGTTGTCAGCACATTCAACTATGTAAAGAGAAAAGTATTTAATAAGAATATTTCATTCATTCAGATCTAGGATGCGTTATTTTAGTGTTCCCTTTATTTTTTTGAGCAGTGTGTATATCACATACTGAGCTCATATATATATATATATATATATATATATATATAAACCAATAAACCTGAGCACGCATCAAAATCCACAAATAAATATATATGTATGTATGTATTTTGGATGGATTTTGATGCGTGCTCAGGTTTATTGGTTTGCTGGAAAGATCAGCTTTTGTAAATAAGAATTTGATCTTAACTGACTTGCCTCGTTAAATAAAGGTTAAAGTTCACGATGCCGTTGACCTTAACAAAGGCCCCAGGACCAGCGGAAGCAGAACAGCCCCATAAACATCAGAGATCCACCACCATATTTTACAGCAGGTACGAGGTCATTTTCTGCTTATGCATCGTCATGCCGACGCCAAACCCACCACTGCTGTGTCTTCGCCTCGGACTCCACTGTGTCAAGGTCCTCATGTAATGGGGTCTAGTAGTCTGGCGTTGGTTACACTGTTACCTACCTTCTCTATGAGGTCCAGACACTCTGCATTATCCATCCAGTCTATGGCTTCCCACTGGATCCCCTCTCTGAGGAAACCACACACACACACACACACACACACACACACACACACACACACACACACACACACACACACACACACACACACACACACACACACACACACACACACACACACACACACACACAGACACAGAGAGAGAGAGTAAGGCAGACACAATGGCTGTATTGTCCATTGATGTGATGAAATGAGCTGTGACGAGGCTGCTGGCTAGATGCTGGTAGGTCTGTTAATAGAACATAACTGTCGTCCCATTGTAAACATCTGGCAGCCCAGACCCCAACCCCCAGCTAGGACCCAACATGGTGCCTTCTCTCTGGCAGTGCTTCCCAGACCCCAACCCCCAGCTAGGACCCAACGTGGTGCCCTCTCTCTGGCAGTGCTGCCCAGACCCCAACCCCCAGCTAGGACCCAACGTGGTGCCCTCTCTCTGGCAGTGCTGCCCAGACCCCAACCCCGAGCTAGGACCCAACGTGGTGCCCTCTCTCTGGCAGTGCTGCCCAGACCCCAACCCCCAGCTAGGACCCAACGTGGTGCCCTCTCTCTGGCAGTGCTGCCCAGACCCCAACCCCCAGCTAGGACCCAACGTGGTGCCCTCTCTCTGGCAGTGCTGCTCAGACCCCAACACTGTTGTAGTCCATCTGTCCCATTAACAGACCTGTTGTAGTCCAGCTGTTCCAGGGAGAAGATGTGTTTGTTGAAGTATTCCTGGAGCTTCTCATTGGCGTAGTTGATGTTGAACTGTTCAAACCTGTTCACCTGCAGGAGGAGAGGGGACAGAAATATATACTATAACAATATGCTAACTTAACTACCAACTACAATGGACTCAGTGCCAACTACAAAGAAGGAAAAACATAAATGTACCTCAAAATTCTCGAAGCCGAAGATGTCGAGGATACCGATGGACTTGAAGTTGTCCTTCCCTCTGACCTTCTGGTTGATCCGTGTGATGATCCAGGAGAAAGACTGGGCGTACAACGCCATGGCAACCGAGTCCCGAGAGCACACCGCCTGTCAGTCAAATCAAACAGGGTGAACAAAATAATATACAGACCAATCAGAGGAGTAGGAATGTGTTCTAAATGGTCTTGACTCTGGTCAACAGTACAGCACAGTGTAAGGGAGCCATTTGAGATGCAACGTAGGTTTCTGAAGGTTAAGGCAATAGTGAACCATAACGGGGATAGAGCACATCCCTGCCTTGTTCCACATACTCTGGGAATATATTTCTGGAGATTACTGAAGCTAAAATGGATTAATACAGCAATAATGATTAGTTAGAAACACCTTCAGACCAAAACCAGACAACAACAAAAAGCACTGAAGTCTGTCAGACAACTTTTTCAGAATTTACAGAAAATAAAGGGCTGTGATGCAAAACCCACAGTCGTTATAAATGGCTGTACCCACTGAATGTGTTGTAACACTAAAACCCACAGTCGTTATAAATGGCTGTACCCACTGAATGTGTTGTAACACTAAAACCCACAGTCGTTATAAATGGCTGTACCCACTGAATGTGTTGTAACACTAAAACCCACAGTCGTTATAAATGGCTGTACCCACTGAATGTGTTGTAACACTAAAACCCACAGTCGTTATAAATGGCTGTACCCACTGAATGTGTTGTAACACTAAAACCCACAGTCGTTATAAATGGCTGTACCCACTGAATGTGTTGTAACACTAAAACCCACAGTCGTTATAAATGGCTGTACCCACTGAATGTGTTGTAACACTAAAACCCACAGTCGTTATAAATGGCTGTACCCACTGAATGTGTTGTAACACTAAAACCCACAGTCGTTATAAATGGCTGTACCCACTGAATGTGTTGTAACACTAAAACCCACAGTCGTTATAAATGGCTGTACCCACTGAATGTGTTGTAACACTAAAACCCACAGTCGTTATAAATGGCTGTACCCACTGAATGTGTTGTAACACTAAAACCCACAGTCGTTATAAATGGCTGTACCCACTGAATGTGTTGTAACACTAAAACCCACAGTCGTTATAAATGGCTGTACCCACTGAATGTGTTGTAACACTAAAACCCACAGTCGTTATAAATGGCTGTACCCACTGAATGTGTTGTAACACTAAAACCCACAGTCGTTATAAATGGCTGTACCCACTGAATGTGTTGTAACACTAAAACCCACAGTCGTTATAAATGGCTGTACCCACTGAATGTGTTGTAACACTAAAACCCACAGTCGTTATAAATGGCTGTACCCACTGAATGTGTTGTAACACTAAAACCCACAGTCGTTATAAATGGCTGTACCCACTGAATGTGTTGTAACACTAAAACCCACAGTCGTTATAAATGGCTGTACCCACTGAATGTGTTGTAACACTAAAACCCACAGTCGTTATAAATGGCTGTACCCACTGAATGTGTTGTAACACTAAAACCCACAGTCGTTATAAATGGCTGAACCCACTGAATGTGTTGTAACACTAAAACCCACAGTCGTTATAAATGGCTGTACCCACTGAATGTGTTGTAACACTAAAACCCACAGTCGTTATAAATGGCTGTACCCACTGAATGTGTTGTAACACTAAAACCCACAGTCATTATAAATGGCTGTACCCACTGAATGTGTTGTAACACTAAAACCCACAGTCGTTATAAATGGCTGTACCCACTGAATGTGTTGTAACACTAAAACCCACAGTCGTTATAAATGGCTGTACCCACTGAATGTGTTGTAACACTAAAACCCACAGTCGTTATAAATGGCTGTACCCACTGAATGTGTTGTAACACTAAAACCCACAGTCGTTATAAATGGCTGTACCCACTGAATGTGTTGTAACACTAAAACCCACAGTCGTTATAAATGGCTGTACCCACTGAATGTGTTGTAACACTAAAACCCACAGTCGCTATAAATGGCTGTACCCACTGAATGTGTTGTAACACTAAAACCCACAGTCGTTATAAATGGCTGTACCCACTGAATGTGTGTGTAACACTAAAACCCACAGTCATTATAAATGGCTGTACCCACTGAATGTGTGTGTAAATACAGGTTGAAAGATAGACTGCTCTGTCTGTGTGATCCAAGGAAACAGAAAAGGGTAATTATCTCCTTATCTAGGAGTTTACATCAGATTTACAGTGTCTGTTGTGATGAGAAACTGAAGTGTTCTGAACCTGGCCCGCCAATGAGACCAACCTTCCAACACGACCAACCTTCCAACACGACCACCCTTCCAACACGACCAACACGACCAACCTTCCAACACGACCAACCTTCCAACACGACCAACCTTCCAACACGACTTGGAATGTTACTTATTGTGTATCTATTATTTATTGTATAATTATTTCTACATGTTCTTTATTTTTCTTAGATTGAGTTGTAGTGAGCTTCCTACAGGAAGTGTGTGTGGTCCCTCAACAGGCTGGAAGAACAGTACTGTCTGGTGTTTCAGGAGCACAATGGCTAGTGGCCTTGTCTGAGCCGGAACGGCTCCTGTTTCGGTGGAGTGAGTCAGCTTGATGTACAAGTAAACGCCTGGACAGGATGCTAGTCTATTGCAGGGCGACAATGCTCCAGGACAATCATTAACCTGTGGGAGCAGCAGCCATGTTGAATAGAGAATAGAGCTGGACTGGTGGCTCCAGGAACTTCGTCAGAGAGCAGAAGAATGGCTGTTTGTTCAGGTTATGACCGGGGATATGGGTTAGACGTTAGGATGGCTGTTCGTCCAGGTTATGACCAGGGATATGGGTTAGACGTCAGGATGGCTGTTTGTCCAGGTTATGACCAGGGATATGGGTTAGACGTTAGGATGGCTGTTTGTCCAGGTTATGACCAGGGATATGGGTTAGACGTTAGGATGGCTGTTTGTCCAGGTTATGAACAGGGATATGGGTTAGACGTCAGGATGGCTGTTTGTCCAGGTTATGACCAGGGATATGGGTTAGACGTCAGGATGGCTGTTTGTCCAGGTTATGACCAGGGATATGGGTTAGACGTCAGGATGGCTGTTTGTCCAGGTTATGACCAGGGATATGGGTTAGACGTCAGGATGGCTGATGGTTCAGGTTATGACCAGGGATATGGGTTAGACATCAGGATGGCTGTTTGTCCAGGTTATGACCAGGGATATGGGTTAGACGTCAGGATGGCTGATGGTTCAGGTTATGACCAGGGATATGGGTTAGACGTCAGGATGGCTGTTTGTCCAGGTTATGACCAGGGATATGGGTTAGACGTCAGGATGGCTGTTTGTCCAGGTTATGACCAGGGATATGGGTTAGACGTTAGGATGGCTGTTTGTCCAGGTTATGACCAGGGACATGGGTTAGACGTTAGGATGGCTGTTTGTCCAGGTTATGACCAGGGATATGGGTTAGACGTTAGGATGGCTGTTCGTCCAGGTTATGACCAGGGATATGGGTTAGACGTCAGGATGGCTGTTTGTCCAGGTTATGACCAGGGATATGGGTTAGACGTCAGGATGGCTGTTTGTCCAGGTTATGACCAGGGATATGGGTTAGACGTCAGGATGGCTGTTTGTCCAGGTTATGACCAGGGATATGGGTTAGACGTCAGGATGGCTGTTTGTCCAGGTTATGACCAGGGATATGGGTTAGACGTCAGGATGGCTGTTTGTCCAGGTTATGACCAGGGATATGGGTTAGACGTCAGGATGGCTGTTTGTCCAGGTTATGACCAGGGATATGGGTTAGACGTTAGGATGGCTGTTTGTCCAGGTTATGACCAGGGATATGGGTTAGACGTTAGGATGGCTGTTTGTCCAGGTTATGACCAGGGATATGGGTTAGACGTCAGGATGGCTGTTTGTCCAGGTTATGACCAGGGATATGGGTTAGACGTCAGGATGGCTGTTTGTCCAGGTTATGACCAGGGATATGGGTTAGACGTCAGGATGGCTGTTTGTCCAGGTTATGACCAGGGATATGGGTTAGACGTTAGGATGGCTGTTTGTCCAGGTTATGAACAGGGATATGGGTTAGACGTCAGGATGGCTGATGGTTCAGGTTATAACCAGGGTTGGTTGGTTGGCTAGTTGATTGTTTGGCTCTCTCGTTGGCTGATTGGTTGGTTGGTTGTCTGGCTGACAGGCAGGCAGAGAGAGGAGAGGAGAGCGAGAGAGACACCTGGTCTGGAGTCTTTGTTTAAATCGTCGTGTGGCCATCACAATTCCTTGGGCAGCCGACTCACGTCCCAAGAATAACAGTTTCCCATAATTCAAACATCAGATGTTTAGATGTAAAGAAGACTGCAGATACAGCAATTTATTTAATCTAAATCACTGAATACATTTATCACATATTCATCCAAATGAGATACTGTGGCTAGTTAAAGCCAACCTGGGGGTAATAGTTCAGCTGTCCAATGTTGGTAACAGTTGTGTATTACACTGCCCCTAGAGTGGAAGATGTGTTACTGCGCCCCAGTCTGTACCTCTATTGTGCTACTGACAGATCATTATCACTGGGGTTTATTGTATGAGGAATTTGGCACACAAAGGACAGGAAATGGTGCAAGTCACGCAAGGGATTTACAGTGAGAGAGAGAGGCATTGGGAGCATTAGATAACAGCAGGGCAGGTTAAATAAAGGTGAAATAAAAATCAAATAGATTGAGGCCACGGTGTGTTCTCAATGGGCAAAAGAGAACAGTTTTATTCCTTTTCAAAACAGATTCTCTTCATTGAATTCGCCTCATGTCTAACAGCGGGACAAGGTGAGTGGCATGGAGACAACTGTAACTGTATCAAGCTGTGTCAGCTCAGACAGGGATGGGAATGGTCAGGGCCAGTAGGGTAGGATCAGCAGGGCAGGGTGTGAAAGCAGGGCAGGGCACGGTAGCAGGGCAGGGCACGGTAGCAGGGCAGGGCACGGTAGCAGGGCAGGGCACGGTAGCAGGGCAGGGCACGGTAGCAGGGCAGGGCACGGTAGCAGGGCAGGGCACGGTAGCAGGGCGTGACAGTAGGGCAGGGCACAGTAGCAGGGCAGGGCGTGATAGCAGGGCAGGGTAGCAGGGCAGGCTAGCAGGGCGTGACAATAGGGCAGGGTAGTAGGGCAGGGCACGGTAGCAGGGCAGGCTAGCAGGGCGTGACAATAGGGCAGGGTAGTAGGGCAGGGCACGGTAGCAGGGCAGGCTAGCAGGGCAGGCTAGCAGGGCGTGACAGTAGGGCAGGGCACAGTAGCAGGGCAGGGCGTGATAGCAGGGCAGGGTAGCAGGGCAGGCTAGCAGGGCGTGACAATAGGGCAGGATAGTAGGGCGTGACAGTAGGGCAGGGCACAGTAGCAGGGCAGGGCGTGATAGCAGGGCAGGGTAGCAGGGCAGGCTAGCAGGGCATGACAATAGGGCAGGATAGTAGGGCAGGGCCAGCTAGCAGGGCAGGCTAGCAGGGCGTGACAATAGGGCAGGATAGTAGGGCAGGGCACGGTAGCAGGGCAGGCTAGCAGGGCGTGACAATAGGGCAGGGCGTGATAGCAGGGCAGGGTAGCAGGGCAGGCTAGCAGGGCGTGACAATAGGGCAGGGCGTGATAGCAGGGCAGGGTAGCAGGGCAGGCTAGCAGGGCGTGACAATAGGGCAGGGGAGTAGGGCAGGGCACGGTAGCAGGGCAGGCTAGCAGGGCGTGACAATAGGGCAGGGGAGTAGGGCAGGGCACAGTAGCAGGGCAGGGCGTGATAGCAGGGCAGGGTAGCAGGGCAGGCTAGCAGGGCGTGACAATAGGGCAGGGGAGTAGGGCAGGGCACAGTAGCAGGGCAGGGCGTGATAGCAGGGCAGGGTAGCAGGGCAGGCTAGCAGGGCGTGACAATAGGGCAGGATAGTAGGGCAGGGCACGGTAGCAGGGCAGGCTAGCAGGGCATGACAATAGGGCAGGGGAGTAGGGCAGGGCACAGTAGCAGGGCAGGGCGTGATAGCAGGGCAGGGTAGCAGGGCAGGCTAGCAGGGCGTGACAATAGGGCAGGGCGTGATAGCAGGGCAGGGTAGCAGGGCAGGCTAGCAGGGCGTGACAATAGGGCAGGGTAGTAGGGCAGGGCACGGTAGCAGGGCAGGGGAGTAGGGCAGGGCACGGTAGCAGGGCAGGGCAGGCTAGCAGGGCAGGCTAGCAGGGCATGACAATAGGGCAGGATAGCAGGGCAGGACAGGCTAGCAGGGCAGGCTAGCAGGGCGTGACAATAGGGCAGGATAGCAGGGCAGGGCAGGCTAGCAGGGCAGGCTAGCAGGGGAGTGACAATAGGACAGGGTAGTAGGGCAGGGCACGGTAGCAGGGCAGGCTAGCAGAGCATGACAATAGGGCAGGATAGTAGGGCAGGGCACGGTAGCAGGGCAGGCTAGCAGGGCGTAACAATAGGGCAGGATAGTAGGGCAGGGCACGGTAGCAGGGCAGGCTAGCAGGGCGTGACAATAGGGCAGGGTAGTAGGGCAGGGCACGGTAGCAGGGCAGGCTAGCAGGGCGTGACAATAGGGCAGGATAGTAGGGCAGGGCACGGTAGCAGGGCAGGCTAGCAGGGCGTGACAATAGGGCAGGGGAGTAGGGCAGGGCACAGTAGCAGGGCAGGGCGTGATAGCAGGGCAGGGTAGCAGGGCAGGCTAGCAGGGCGTGACAATAGGGCAGGATAGTAGGGCAGGGCACGGTAGCAGGGCAGGGCGTGATAGCAGGGCAGGGTAGCAGGGCAGGCTAGCAGGGCGTGACAATAGGGCAGGATAGTAGGGCAGGGCACGGTAGCAGGGCAGGCTAGCAGGGCGTGACAATAGGGCAGGATAGTAGGGAAGGGCACGTTAGCAGGGCAGGCTAGCAGGGCGTGACAATAGGGCAGGATAGTAGGGCAGGGCACGGTAGCAGGGCAGGCTAGCAGGGCGTGACAATAGGGCAGGGCGTGATAGCAGGGCAGGGTAGCAGGGCAGGCTAGCAGGGCGTGACAATAGGGCAGGGCGTGATAGCAGGGCAGGGTAGCAGGGCAGGCTAGCAGGGCGTGACAATAGGGCAGGGGAGTAGGGCAGGGCACGGTAGCAGGGCAGGCTAGCAGGGCGTGACAATAGGGCAGGGGAGTAGGGCAGGGCACAGTAGCAGGGCAGGGCGTGATAGCAGGGCAGGGTAGCAGGGCAGGCTAGCAGGGCGTGACAATAGGGCAGGGGAGTAGGGCTGGGCACAGTAGCAGGGCAGGGCGTGATAGCAGGGCAGGGTATTAGGGCAGGCTAGCAGGGCGTGACAATAGGGCAGGATAGTAGGGCAGGGCACGGTAGCAGGGCAGGCTAGCAGGGCATGACAATAGGGCAGGGGAGTAGGGCAGGGCACAGTAGCAGGGCAGGGCGTGATAGCAGGGCAGGGTAGCAGGGCAGGCTAGCAGGGCGTGACAATAGGGCAGGGTGTGATAGCAGGGCAGGGTAGCAGGGCAGGCTAGCAGGGCGTGACAATAGGGCAGGGCGTGATAGCAGGGCAGGGTAGCAGGGCAGGCTAGCAGGGCGTGACAATAGGGCAGGGTAGTAGGGCAGGGCACGGTAGCAGGGCAGGGGAGTAGGGCAGGGCACGGTAGCAGGGCAGGGCAGGCTAGCAGGGCAGGCTAGCAGGGCATGACAATAGGGCAGGATAGCAGGGCAGGGCAGGCTAGCAGGGCAGGCTAGCAGGGCGTGACAATAGGGCAGGATAGCAGGGCAGGGCAGGCTAGCAGGGCAGGCTAGCAGGGCGTGACAATAGGGCAGGGTAGTAGGGCAGGGCACGGTAGCAGGGCAGGCTAGCAGGGCATGACAATAGGGCAGGATAGTAGGGCAGGGCACGGTAGCAGGGCAGGCTAGCAGGGCGTGACAATAGGGCAGGATAGTAGGGCAGGGCACGGTAGCAGGGCAGGCTAGCAGGGCGTGACAATAGGGCAGGGTAGTAGGGCAGGGCACGGTAGCAGGGCAGGCTAGCAGGGCGTGACAATAGGGCAGGATAGTAGGGCAGGGCACGGTAGCAGGGCAGGCTAGCAGGGCGTGACAATAGGGCAGGGGAGTAGGGCAGGGCACAGTAGCAGGGCAGGGCGTGATAGCAGGGCAGGGTAGCAGGGCAGGCTAGCAGGGCGTGACAATAGGGCAGGATAGTAGGGCAGGGCACGGTAGCAGGGCAGGGCGTGATAGCAGGGCAGGGTAGCAGGGCAGGCTAGCAGGGCGTGACAATAGGGCAGGATAGTAGGGCAGGGCACGGTAGCAGGGCAGGCTAGCAGGGCGTGACAATAGGGCAGGATAGTAGGGCAGGGCATGGTAGCAGGGCAGGCTAGCAGGGCGTGACAATAGGGCAGGATAGTAGGGCAGGGCACGGTAGCAGGGCAGGCTAGCAGGGCGTGACAATAGGGCAGGGCGTGATAGCAGGGCAGGGTAGCAGGGCAGGGTAGCAGGGCAGGGTAGCAGGGCAGGGCACGGTAGCAGGGCAGGCTAGCAGGGCGTGACAATAGGGCAGGATAGTAGGGCAGGGCAGGCTAGCAGGGCAGGCTAGCAGGGCGTGACAATAGGGCAGGGTAGTAGGGCAGGGCACGGTAGCAGGGCAGGCTGGCAGGGCGTGACAATAGGGCAGGATAGTAGGGCAGGGCACGGTAGCAGGGCAGGCTAGCAGGGCGTGACAATAGGGCAGGATAGTAGGGCAGGGCAGGCTAGCAGGGCAGGCTAGCAGGGCGTGACAATAGGGCAGGATAGTAGGGCAGGGCACGGTAGCAGGGCAGGCTAGCAGGGCGTGACAATAGGGCAGGATAGTAGGGCAGGGCACGGTAGCAGGGCAGGCTAGCAGGGCGTGACAATAGGGCAGGGTAGTAGGGCAGGGCACGGTAGCAGGGCAGGCTAGCAGGGCGTGACAATAGGGCAGGGTAGTAGGGCAGGGCACGGTAGCAGGGCAGGCTAGCAGGGCGTGACAATAGGGCAGGATAGTAGGGCAGGGCACGGTAGCAGGGCAGGCTAGCAGGGCGTGACAATAGGGCAGGGTAGTAGGGCAGGGCACGGTAGCAGGGCAGGCTAGCAGGGCGTGACAATAGGGCAGGATAGTAGGGCAGGGCAGGCTAGCAGGGCAGGCTAGCAGGGCGTGACAATAGGGCAGGGTAGTAGGGCAGGGCACGGTAGCAGGGCAGGCTAGCAGGGCGTGACAATAGGGCAGGGTAGTAGGGCAGGGCACGGTAGCAGGGCAGGCTAGCAGGGCGTGACAGTAGGGCATCTTACCTGTTCCACAGTGAGGGGTGAACAGATCTCCTCTCCTCTCAGGATCATGGACCTCTGGGTCAGAACCTCAGACAGCTGGAACGAGTCCAGGCCCAGCAGATCACTGACATTACTGACCACTGGAGAGAGAGAGACAGACGGCCAGGCGTCACCAGAGACGGCCAGGCGTCACCAGAGACGGCCAGGCGTCACCAGAGACGGCCAGGCGTCACCAGAGACGGCCAGGCGTCACCAGAGACGGCCAGACGTCACCAGAGACGGCCAGACGTCACCAGAGACGGCCAGACGTCACCAGAGACGGCCAGACGTCACCAGAGACAGCCAGACTGAGCAGTTTGGACAGAATAATTAAGGAACGAAGAGGAGCTGATTGCTGTGTGGAATGTGTGGCGGTTTAAATCTTATTGCTGGTATTAATGCCACACGCTGTTACTAGATCCAACATTATGACGTGTTCCTGGTGCTCTGGAAACGGGGTCAGATCAGGTAACAAAGGGCCTCTAGAGCATGTCACTGCGTGTTCGGCGTTCGCTCTTCACTGAAGCAACGCTTCCTCAGGAGGGCCGGGGTGGGGAGAGAGTGAGGAGAAGGTGAGGAGAGGAGAGAGTGAGGAGAGAGTGAGGAGAGGGTGAGGAGAGGGTGAGGAGAGGGTGAGGAGAGGGTGAGGAGAGGGTGAGGAGAGAGTGAGGAGAACCACCCTCCCTGTCAGATCTGCATAGAACATGTAGAACAGGCTCTGTTCTCACCTCCTTTAGAGGTGATCTGTGCTCCTCCAGCCGTCATGAACTCTATGTTCCCCATCAGGAGAACAGCAGACAGCAGCTTGAAGACGTCACGCATCTCCTCCTCACTGAACTGCATCACCTTTAGAGCCTCCTGGTAGCAGCAGAGACACAGACTGGTTGAGAGACCTACTGAACACAGACTGGTTGAGAGACCGGCTGAACACAGACTGGTTGCGAGACCTGCTGAACACAGACTGGTTGAGAGACCTGCTGAACACAGACTGGTTGAGAGACCTGCTGAACACAGACTGGTTGAGAGACCTGCTGAACACAGACTGGTTGAGAGACCTGCTGAACACAGACTGGTTGAGAGACCTGCTGAACACAGTCTGGTTGAGAGACCTACTGAACACAGTCTGGTTGAGAGACCTACTGAACACAGACCACATGGAGAGGGGGGACCTGATCCTAGATCATAATGAATCACATTACATGGAGAGGGGGGGACCTGATCCTAGATCATAATGAATCACATTACATGGAGAGGAGGGAGCTGATCCTAGATCATAATGAAACAGACCACATGGAGAGGAGGGACCTGATCCTAGATCATAATGAATCACATTACATGGAGAGGGGGGGACCTGATCCTAGATCATAATGAATCAGATTACATGGACGGGGGACCTGATCCTAGATCATAATGAAACAGACCACATGGACGGGGGACCTGATCCTAGATCAGCACTCCTCCTCTGAGAATGTTGTTGAATACAGGCCCATATGTTTACATGTTTGCTGAGCTCATAGACTGTGTCTATCAAGACTAGGCCTGTAGTGTTTATAATGGTTATGGTGCCCTCTGGTGGCATGATAAGGTAGAGCATGTTGTCCCGACCATACAGACCGGTCAATCTCACCAGAACACTGTCATATCGATTCAGGTCATCTAGACTCCTGTCATTCAGAATGACTCTATAACATATAGAGCTATAACCCATATAGAGCTATAACCCATATAGAGCTATAAAACATATAGAGCTATAAAACATATAGAGCTATAACCCATATAGAGCTATAACCCCTATAGAGCTATAACCCATATAGAGCTATAACCCATACAGAGCTATAACACATAGAGCTATAAAACATAGAGCTATAAAACATAGAGCTATAAAACATAGAGCTATAATGTTTAGAGCTATAAAACATATAGAGCTATAAAACATAGAGCTATAACGTTTAGAGCTATAAAACATATAGAGCTATAACCCATAGAGCTATAACTCATAGAGCTATAACCCATAGAGCTATAAAACAGAGAGCTATAACCCATAGAGCTATAACCAATAGAGCTATAACCCATAGAGCTATAACCCATAGAGCTATAACCCATAGAGCTATAACCCATAGAGCTATAACCCATAGACCAGTCAATCTCACCATAAAACTATCATACAGCTTCAGGTCATCTAGACTCCTGTCCTTCACACAGCCAGACTGACTCAGGTAGTGGTATGACTCTGGGCCCTCTGACAGGAAGTACAGCTCTGGAACACAGACAGAAAATAACTTTAGACAGCTGAAGCAAGCACACACACACACACAGCTGAAGCAAGCACACACACACACACACAGCTGAAGCAAGCACACACACACACACAGCTGAAGCAAGCACACACACACAGCTGAAGCAAGCACACACACACAGCTGAAGCAAGCACGCACACACACACAGCTGAAGCAAGCACGCACACACACACAGCTGAAGCAAGCACACACACACACACAGCTGAAGCAAGCACACACACACACACAGCTGAAGCAAGCACACACACACACAGCTGAAGCAAGCACACACACACACACACACAGCTGAAGCAAGCACACACACACACACACAGCTGAAGCAAGCACACACACACACACACACAGCTGAAGCAAGCACACACACACACACAGCTGAAGCAAGCACACACACACACACACAGCTGAAGCAAGCACACACACACACACACACAGCTGAAGCAAGCACACACACACACACAGCTGAAGCAAGCACACACACACACAGCTGAAGCAAGCACACACACACACACACACAGCTGAAGCAAGCACACACACACACACACAGCTGAAGCAAGCACACACACACACAGCTGAAGCAAGCACACACACACACACACAGCTGAAGCAAGCACACACACACACAGCTGAAGCAAGCACACACACACACAGCTGAAGCAAGCACACACACACACAGCTGAAGCAAGCACACACACACACACAGCTGAAGCAAGCACACACATTTTTCTTCAGGAAATGTACCTTTTCTAGAGACACAAAGGCTGCGGTTACACAGGAGCCCAACTATTGGAAAAAGACCAGAATCGGACTGCCTGTGTAAATGAAGCTCAGTCTAAGCTCTTTTTTTGTCCTGGCACCCCAATGGTGGAACAAGCTTCCCCCTGACGTTAGGACGGGGGAGTCCCTACCCATGTTTCTGACAACACCTGAAACACTACCTCTTCAAAAAGCATCTTAAATAAACCCCCCCCCCCCCAAAACTAAAAAGACATCTGGCCACCAAGCAATCCAAGACACAATGATAAGCCAGCTGGTGTCCACAAGATTCATTGAAGAACGTATGCATCATAGCAATGCGCTGGGCCACAAGGTAAGTGCAAAAAAAAGCCCACACCAGCGCTTAGGATCTCATACTTCCTGCTGCGATTGATATGTGCACTGAAATCTTGGGAGAGTCTGTCGCCAACAAACTAAAAACCATCATACACCTATCCAATGACACCATGAGGAACACACCAGACATCAGAGGTCACCATGAGGAGGAGAATCCAGGACATGTCTGAGAACACCATGAGGAGGAGAATCCAGGACATGTCTGAGGTCACCATGAGGAGGAGAATCCAGGACATGTCTGAGAACACCATGAGGAGGAGAATCCAGGACATGTCTGAGAACACCACGAAGAGAATCCAGGACATGTCTGAGGTCACCATGAAGAGGAGAATCCAGGACATGTCTGAGAACACCATGAGGAGGATAATCCAGGACATGTCTGGGGACACCATGAGGAGGAGAATCCAGGACATGTCTGAGGACACCATGAGGAGGAGAATCCAGGACATGTCTGAGGACACCATGAGGAGGAGAATCCAGGACATGTCTGAGGACACCATGAGGAGGAGAATCCAGGACATGTCTGTGGACACCATGAGGAGGATAATCCAGGACATGTCTGAGAACACCATGAGGAGGAGAATCCAGGACATGTCTGAGGACACCATGAGGAGGAGAATCCAGGACATGTCTGAGGACACCATGAGGAGGAGAATCCAGGACATGTCTGTGGACACCATGAGGAGGAGAATCCAGGACATGTCTGAGAACACCATGAGGAGGAGAATCCAGGACATGTCTGAGGACATAACACGCCAGACATCAGAGCGCATCAGTGAAAACGGCCATTACACACTGCAGCTTGATGAATCCACAGATGTGGCTAACAGTGCCATTCTAATGGGTCTATGTCAGACACGTCTGGGATAATTATTAACATTGAGGAGCAGTTCCCTTCCAGTGTCTGGGATAATTATTAACATCGAGGAGCAGTTCCCTTCCAGTGTCTGGGATAATTATTAACATCGAGGAACAGTTCCCTTCCAGTGTCTGGGATAATTATTAACATCGAGGAACAGTTCCCTTCCAGTGTCTGGGATAATTATTAACATCGAGGAACAGTTCCCTTCCAGTGTCTGGGATAATTATTAACATCGAGGAACAGTTCCCTTCCAGTGTCTGGGATAATTATTAACATCGAGGAGCAGTTCCCTTCCAGTGTCTGGGATAATTATTAACATCGAGGAACAGTTCCCTTCCAGTGTCTGGGATAATTATTAACATCGAGGAGCAGTTCCCTTCCAGTGTCTGGGATAATTATTAACATTGAGGAACAGTTCCCTTCCAGTGTCTGGGATAATTATTAACATCGAGGAACAGTTCCCTTCCAGTGTCTGGGATAATTATTAACATCGAGGAACAGTTCCCTTCCAGTGTCTGGGATAATTATTAACATTGAGGAGCAGTTCCCTTCCAGTGTCTGGGATAATTATTAACATCGAGGAACAGTTCCCTTCCAGTGTCTGGGATAATTATTAACATCGAGGAGCAGTTCCCTTCCAGTGTCTGGGATAATTATTAATATCGAGGAGCAGTTCCCTTCCAGTGTCTGGGATAATTATTAACATTGAGGAACAGTTCCCTTCCAGTGTCTGGGATAATTATTAACATTGAGGAACAGTTCCCTTCCAGTGTCTGGGATAATTATTAACATTGAGGAACAGTTCCCTTCCAGTGTCTGGGATAATTATTAACATTGAGCAACAGTTCCCTTCCAGTGTCTGGGATAATTATTAACATCGAGGAACAGTTCCCTTCCAGTGTCTGGGATAATTATTAACATCGAGGAACAGTTCCCTTCCAGTGTCTGGGATAATTATTAACATTGAGGAACAGTTCCCTTCCAGTGTCTGGGATAATTATTAACATCGAGGAACAGTTCCCTTCCAGTGTCTGGGATAATTATTAACATTGAGGAACAGTTCCCGTCCAGTGTCTGGGATAATTATTAACATCGAGGAACAGTTCCCTTCCAGTGTCTGGGATAATTATTAACATCGAGGAGCAGTTCCCTTCCAGTGTCTGGGATAATTATTAACATTGAGGAACAGTTCCCTTCCAGTGTCTGGGATAATTATTAACATTGAGGAACAGTTCCCTTCCAGTGTCTGGGATAATTATTAACATTGAGCAACAGTTCCCTTCCAGTGTCTGGGATAATTATTAACATTGAGGAACAGTTCCCTTCCAGTGTCTGGGATAATTATTAACATTGAGGAACAGTTCCCGTCCAGTGTCTGGGATAATTATTAACATCGAGGAACAGTTCCCTTCCAGTGTCTGGGACAATTATTAACATCGAGGAGCAGTTCCCTTCCAGTGTCTGGGATAATTATTAACATCGAGGAACAGTTCCCTTCCAGTGTCTGGGATAATTATTAATATCGAGGAGCAGTTCCCTTCCAGTGTCTGGGATAATTATTAACATTGAGGAACAGTTCCCTTCCAGTGTCTGGGATAATTATTAACATTGAGGAACAGTTCCCTTCCAGTGTCTGGGATAATTATTAACATTGAGGAACAGTTCCCTTCCAGTGTCTGGGATAATTATTAACATTGAGCAACAGTTCCCTTCCAGTGTCTGGGATAATTATTAACATCGAGGAACAGTTCCCTTCCAGTGTCTGGGATAATTATTAACATCGAGGAACAGTTCCCTTCCAGTGCTGATTTGTCCACCACCACCACAGAGGCTCTTTAACACAGTGGATCTGTACCTGGGCTCCGTGGGACTGGCCAGAGGCTGTCTTTAACACAGTGGATCTGTACCTGGGCTCCGTGGGACTGGCCAGAGGCTGTCTTTAACACAGTGGATCTGTACCTGGGCTCCGTGGGACTGGCCAGAGGCTGTCTTTAACACAGTGGATCTGTACCTGGGCTCCGTGGGACTGGCCAGAGGCTGTCTTTAACACAGTGGATCTGTACCTGGGCTCCGTGGGACTGGCCAGAGGCTGTCTTTAACACAGTGGATCTGTACCTGGGCTCCGTGGGACTGGCCAGAGGCTGTCTTTAACACAGTGGATCTGTACCTGGGCTCCGTGGGACTGGCCAGAGGCTGTCTTTAACACAGTGGATCTGTACCTGGGCTCCGTGGGACTGGCCAGAGGCTGTCTTTAACACAGTGGATCTGTACCTGGGCTCCGTGGGACTGGCCAGAGGCTGTCTTTAACACAGTGGATCTGTACCTGGGCTCCGTGGGACTGGCCAGAGGCTGTCTTTAACACAGTGGATCTGTACCTGGGCTCCGTGGGACTGGCCAGAGGCTGTCTTTAACACAGTGGATCTGTACCTGGGCTCCGTGGGACTGGCCAGAGGCTTTCTTTAACAGTGGATCTGTACCTGGGCTCCGTGGGATTGGTCAGGGATGGGTGCGTTGGTGTGACCACTGATGGGGCAGCTGCCATGACTGGAAAGCACTCCGGGGTAGTAAAGCAGATCCTGGAGAGAGAACCGAGTGTGACGTGGAACAACTGCTTCCTACACAGGGAGGCAGCGAAGGACAAGGTGCCTGAGCTCCACGCCACTCTCCAGGATGTGATCCAGTCTGTCGACTATATCAAAAAGGTGTTTCCATTCCTTCTAAAGGGATAATGGGGAACGAGCTCCAGCAGGTGTTTCCAGGCCTTCTAAAGGGATCATGGGGAACGAGCTCCAGCAGGTGTTTCCAGGCCTTCTAAAGGGATAATGGGGAACGAGCTCCAGCCTTCTAAAGGGATAATGGGGAACGAGCTCCAGCAGGTGTTTCCAGGCCTTCTAAAGGGATAATGGGGAACGAGCTCCAGCAGGTGTTTCCAGGCCTTCTAAAGGGATCATGGGGAACGAGCTCCAGCAGGTGTTTCCAGGCCTTCTAAAGGGATAATGGGGAACGAGCTCCAGCAGGTGTTTCCAGGCCTTCTAAAGGGATAATGGAGAACGAGCTCCAGCAGGTGCTATATCATGCAGAGGTCCACTTTATCCAGGGGTAAAGGTTTGGGATAGTTTTTTGTAAACTTTAGGCAGACATTTCTGCGTTTCCAAGTCACCTCTGGCTGAACATTTGATTGTGAGGAACGGCTCGCGCAGGTGCCGCCCTGGGTGTCTGCCTCTACCTAAACCCACCACTGAGGAACGGCTCGTGCAGGTGCCGCCCTGGGTGTCTGCCTCTACCCAAACCCGCCACTGAGGAACGGCTCGCGCAGGTGCCGCCCTGGGCGTCTGCCTCTACCTAAACCCGCCACTGAGGAACGGCTCGCGCAGGTTGCCTACCTGGCGGGTAGTTTAGATCATCTGAATTCGCTCAATGTGTCAAAGAAAGGGAATGGGAACCATCGATTTGGACAGAGGGACAAAGTGGATGACCTTCAAGATGAAGCTTACCGTTTCTAACAGGAGGATTGACATGCGGATTTCGAGATTCAGAATCTGATCAACAAAAGACACACTGAATTTTTTTTAAATACGTTAAAACAGCATCTTGTCAAGATGTTGGGAAAGTTTTGCGACTACTTCCCGGAGGAGAACATGAGACAAGAAGACTGGATACGGAACCCCTTTCGAGTAAGGACGGCAAGCGTCACATCACCAAGCAACGAAGAGGATCAGCTGGCGGAGCTGTCATTGGACGGCGGACTGAGCATGCCCGGAAACGATGCTGCCACTGTTCTGGTGCAGCGGAGTGGGAGAGTATCCTGCTCTCGCCTGTCATGTTACCGTTCAGCACTACCTATCTGTGTGAAAGTGGTTTCTCTGCTACGGCCGTGCTGAAAACTAAAAGCAGAAACAAACTGGGACAGCCAGCACGACCTCAGAGCTGCCCTGTCAACCCCAGATAGGTTAACAGGGCAACTTATCAAACTGAAGAAACACCCCCAGTTTACCCACATGAAACAAACAGGCAAATGAGTTATTGTTCAGTGTGTTAATTATTAATAAATTCTGACATTCATATAACAAAACATACACCTTTAAAAATACTAACGTTGTGAAACTATTGACATGGTAATTGATCATTAACGAATCCTAATGATGATTGTTCTTTCTATTTGAAAAACTGGTGTGTTCCTGTTAACATTATTGGACTGGTGTGTGTTCCTGTTAACATTATTGGACTGGTGTGTGTTCCTGTTAACATTATTGGACTGGTGTGTGTTCCTGTTAACATTATTGGACTGGTGTGTGTTCCTGTTAACATTATTGGACTGGTGTGTGTTCCTGTTAACATTATTGGACTGGTGTGTGTTCCTGTTAACAGTATTGGACTGGTGTGTGTTCCTGTTAACAGTATTGGACTGGGGTGTGTTCCTGTTAACATTATTGGACTGGTGTGTGTTCCTGCTAACATTATTGGACTGGTGTGTGTTCCTGCTAACATTATTGGACTGGTGTGTGTTCCTGTTAACATTATTGGACTGGTGTGTGTTCCTGTTAACATTATTGGACTGGTGTGTGTTCCTGCTAACATTATTGGACTGGTGTGTGTTCCTGCTAACATTATTGGACTGGTGTGTGTTCCTGTTAACATTATTGGACTGGGGTGTGTTCCTGTTAACAGTATTGGACTGGGGTGTGTTCCTGTTAACAGTATTGGACTGGGGTGTGTTCCTGTTAACATTATTAGACTGGTGTGTGTTCCTGTTAACATTATTGGACTGGTGTGTGTTCCTGTTAACAGGAACACACACCAGTCCAATAATGTTAACAGGAACACACACCAGTCCAATACTGTTAACAGGAACACACACCAGTCCAATAATGTTAACAGTATTGGACTGGTGTGTGTTCCTGTTTACAGTATTGGACTGGTGTGTGTTCCTGTTTACATTATTGGACTGGTGTGTGTTCCTGTTAACATTATTGGACTGGTGTGTGTTCCTGTTAACATTATTGGACTGGTGTGTGTTCCTGTTAACATTATTGGACTGGTGTGTGTTCCTGTTAACATTATTGGACTGGTGTGTGTTCCTGTTAACATTATTGGACTGGTGTGTGTTCCTGCTAACATTATTGGACTGGTGTGTGTTCCTGCTAACATTATTGGACTGGTGTGTGTTCCTGTTAACATTATTGGACTGGTGTGTGTTCCTGTTAACATTATTGGACTGGTGTGTGTTCCTGCTAACATTATTGGACTGGTGTGTGTTCCTGCTAACATTATTGGACTGGTGTGTGTTCCTGTTAACATTATTGGACTGGGGTGTGTTCCTGTTAACAGTATTGGACTGGGGTGTGTTCCTGTTAACAGTATTGGACTGGGGTGTGTTCCTGTTAACATTATTAGACTGGTGTGTGTTCCTGTTAACATTATTGGACTGGTGTGTGTTCCTGTTAACAGGAACACACACCAGTCCAATAATGTTAACAGGAACACACACCAGTCCAATACTGTTAACAGGAACACACACCAGTCCAATAATGTTAACAGTATTGGACTGGTGTGTGTTCCTGTTTACAGTATTGGACTGGTGTGTGTTCCTGTTTACATTATTGGACTGGTGTGTGTTCCTGTTAACATTATTGGACTGGTGTGTGTTCCTGTTAACATTATTGGACTGGTGTGTGTTCCTGTTAACATTATTGGACTGGTGTGTGTTCCTGTTAACATTATTGGACTGGTGTGTGTTCCTGTTAACATTATTGGACTGGTGTGTGTTCCTGTTAACATTATTGGACTGGTGTGTGTTCCTGTTAACATTATTGGACTGGTGTGTGTTCCTGTTAACAGTATTGGACTGGTGTGTGTTCCTGTTAACATTATTGGACTGGTGTGTGTTCCTGTTTACATTATTGGACTGGTGTGTGTTCCTGTTCTATAGTAGTTCACTAAACTACAGAGCATGTTGTCCGTGGAGGTTGTTGTCTCTGGCTCTTTTGATATCAGAATGGATAATAACAGGTTTGTGGTAATTTGAAAGGGATTGATCCAACTAAGGCCAGGAGTGTTTCCAATTCACATGACCCGACAAGAAAAACTCCAGTCATCTAGTCATAGCACAGATGAAAAGAGAAGCCATCTATAATAACATTTTGTCATGACCTACAAATAGGACCCAGAGTTTTACCCAACCAGGTCATGATCAGGAAAAACTACAGGCTCCAGAAAAAGACATATACATTTTGCCACACCACTTTTAAACCTGTGGTTCCATCTCTGCTGTGTTAACTGTCCTCTAGTGTAGGAGTCTCGATAGGAAGGTTAGGATGCTGTGTTATAACTGTCCTCTAGTGTAGGAGTCTCTACAGGAAGGTTAGGATGCTATGTTATAACTGTCCTCTAGTGTAGGAGTCTCAACAGGAAGGTTACAACCTCTGTGGTTCTTGTCGGCCCCGGCCAGCAGAGCATAGAAGATATGATAGTTCCTCTCTCCAGGGTTCTGTCTCACCACACGGTTCTTTTCAAGTAAATCTGAAGGTGTGAAGTTAAGGAGAACACAGACAGTGTGAGAGTGTGTGTGAGAGTGAGACACAGTGTTTTAGGGATACAGTCTATGATACATCCTCCCTGGATGTTCCCACTCTGGGAGAAGTGGAGCTGGATAAACTTCCCAAAGCGGGAAGAGTTGTTGTTGTACATCGTCTTGGCATTCCCAAACGCCTCCATGATGGGGCTGGAGAGAGACAGAGAGAGAGAGAGAGAGAGAGAGAGACAGAGAGAGAGAGACAGAGAGAGAGAGACAGAGAGAGAGACAGAGAGAGAGACAGAGAGAGAGACAGAGAGAGAGACAGAGAGAGAGACAGAGAGAGAGACAGAGAGAGAGACAGAGAGAGAGAGTGTTACAGGCTTTGGTTTTTCCAATTATGTTTTGAGGTTGGACTTTAGCACGTATAGCTCGTTAGCACATAGGGCGCACCGATTGGTGTCACCTCGTTAGTCAGTATGTGTTACACCTGTGCTGGCTTGTCCATCTCGTTAGTGGGAAGGTGTTTCACCTGTGCTGGCCCAGGTGTTATTTAAGAGTGTCTGGCCCACTGCTCCAGTTGACTTGATAGATGTGGAGGGTTAACTCCTTTAGTTGTCTTGATAGATGTGGAGGGTCAACTCCTTTAGTTGTCTTGATAGATGTGGAGGGTCAACTCCTTTAGTTGTCTTGAGAGATGTGGAGGGTCAACACCTCCAGTTGTCTTGATAGATGTGGAGGGTCAACTCCTCTAGTTGTCTTGATAGATGTGGAGGGTCAACTCCTTTAGTTGTCTTGATAGATGTGGAGGGTCAACTCCTTTAGTTGTCTTGATAGATGTGGAGGGTCAACTCCTTTAGTTGTCTTGAGAGATGTGGAGGGTCAACTCCTCTAGTTGTCTTGATAGATGTGGAGGGTCAACTCCTTTAGTTGTCTTGAGAGATGTGGAGGGTCAACATCTTTAGTTGTCTTGATAGATGTGGAGGGTCAACACCTCCAGTTGTCTTGATAGATGTGGAGGGTCAACACCTCCAGTTGTCTTGATAGATGTGGAGGGTCAACACCTCCAGTTGTCTTGATAGATGTGGAGGGTCAACACCTCCAGTTGTCTTGATAGATGTGGAGGGTAAACACCTCCAGTTGTCTTGATAGATGTGGAGGGTCACATCCTTTATCTGATTTCCCTGGTTTCGTTTTGCTCCACTTTTAGATTTACTTCCTGTCTTTAAATTGTGTGGTTTTTCCTTCTGTTTGTCTCTTCTTGGGTAAATGTAGTGGGCACTCATGGTGGGTGTCTTTTAGGTCCCAGTTGTTGTTGCTAGTTAACGTTCAGTGGACCCCCCCATAGTGTCTTTCAGAACCCCTCCTAACACCTGTTTGGTTTTGGTTGTTGTTGCTAGTTAACGTTCAGTGGACCCCCCCATAGTGTCTTTCAGAACCCCTCCTAACACCTGTTTGGTTTTGGTTGTTGTTGCTAGTTAACGTTCAGTGGACCCCCCATGAGTGTCTTTCAGAACCCCTCCTAACACCTGTTTGGTTTTGGTTGTTGTTGCTAGTTAACGTTCAGTGGACCCCCCATAGTGTCTTTCAGAACCCCTCCTAAGACCACACCTGTTTGGTTTTGGTTGTTGTTGCTAGTTAACGTTCAGTGGACCCCCCATGAGTGTCTTTCAGAACCCCTCCTAAGACCCCACCTGTTTGGTTTTGGTTGTTGTTGCTAGTTAACGTTCAGTGGACCCCCCATAGTGTCTTTCAGAACCCCTCCTAACACCTGTTTGGTTTTGGTTGTTGTTGCTAGTTAACGTTCAGTGGACCCCCCATAGTGTCTTTCAGAACCCCTTCTAACACCTGTTTGGTTTTGGTTGTTGTTGCTAGTTAACTTCCAGTGGACCCCCCATAGTGTCTTTCAGAACCCCTCCTAACACCTGTTTGGTTTTGGTTGTTGTTGCTAGTTAACGTTCAGTGGACCCCCCATAGTGTCTTTCAGAACCCCTCCTAAGAACCCACCTGTTTGGTTTTGGTTGTTGTTGCTAGTTAACGTTCAGTGGACCCCCCATAGTGTCTTTCAGAACCCCTCCTAACACCTGTTTGGTTTTGGTTGTTGTTGCTAGTTAACGTTCAGTGGACCCCC
Organism: Oncorhynchus mykiss; assembly: GCF_057628025.1. Lineage (NCBI taxonomy): Eukaryota > Metazoa > Chordata > Actinopteri > Salmoniformes > Salmonidae > Oncorhynchus > Oncorhynchus mykiss. The sequence goes on from NC_143043.1 coordinate 57,071,034, forward strand.
CATAGTGTCTTTCAGAACCCCTTCTAACACCTGTTTGGTTTTGGTTGTTGTTGCTAGTTAACTTCCAGTGGACCCCCCATAGTGTCTTTCAGAACCCCTCCTAACACCTGTTTGGTTTTGGTTGTTGTTGCTAGTTAACGTTCAGTGGACCCCCCCATAGTGTCTTTCAGAACCCCTCCTAAGAACCCACCTGTTTGGTTTTGGTTGTTGTTGCTAGTTAACGTTCAGTGGACCCCCCATAGTGTCTTTCAGAACCCCTCCTAACACCTGTTTGGTTTTGGTTGTTGTTGCTAGTTAACGTTCAGTGGACCCCCCATAGTGTCTTTCAGAACCCCTCCTAACACCTGTTTGGTTTTGGTTGTTGTTGCTAGTTAACGTTCAGTGGACCCCCCATAGTGTCTTTCAGAACCCCTCCTAACACCTGTTTGGTTTTGGTTGTTGTTGCTAGTTAACGTTCAGTGGACCCCCCATAGTGTCTTTCAGAACCCCTCCTAACACCTGTTTGGTTTTGGTTGTTGTTGCTAGTTAACGTTCAGTGGACCCCCCCCATAGTGTCTTTCAGAACCCCTCCTAAGACCCCACCTGTTTGGTTTTGGTTGTTGTTGCTAGTTAACGTTCAGTGGAACCCCCATAGTGTCTTTCAGAACCCCTCCTAACACCTGTTTGGTTTTGGTTGTTGTTGCTAGTTAACGTTCAGTGGACCCCCCATAGTGTCTTTCAGAACCCCTCCTAACACCTGTTTGGTTTTGGTTGTTGTTGCTAGTTAACGTTCAGTGGACCCCCCATGAGTGTCTTTCAGAACCCCTCCTAACACCTGTTTGGTTTTGGTTGTTGTTGCTAGTTAACGTTCAGTGGACCCCCCATGAGTGTCTTTCAGAACCCCTCCTAACACCTGTTTGGTTTTGGTTGTTGTTGCTAGTTAACGTTCAGTGGACCCCCCCATAGTGTCTTTCAGAACCCCTCCTAACACCTGTTTGGTTTTGGTTGTTGTTGCTAGTTAACGTTCAGTGGACCCCCGATAGTGTCTTTCAGAACCCCTCCTAACACCTGTTTGGTTTTGGTTGTTGTTGCTAGTTAACGTTCAGTGGACCCCCCCCATAGTGTCTTTCAGAACCCCTCCTAAGACCCCACCTGTTTGGTTTTGGTTGTTGTTGCTAGTTAACGTTCAGTGGAACCCCCATAGTGTCTTTCAGAACCCCTCCTAACACCTGTTTGGTTTTGGTTGTTGTTGCTAGTTAACGTTCAGTGGACCCCCGATAGTGTCTTTCAGAACCCCTCCTAACACCTGTTTGGTTTTGGTTGTTGTTGCTAGTTAACGTTCAGTGGACCCCCCATGAGTGTCTTTCAGAACCCCTCCTAACACCTGTTTGGTTTTGGTTGTTGTTGCTAGTTAACGTTCAGTGGACCCCCCATGAGTGTCTTTCAGAACCCCTCCTAACACCTGTTTGGTTTTGGTTGTTGTTGCTAGTTAACGTTCAGTGGACCCCCCATAGTGTCTTTCAGAACCCCTCCTAACACCTGTTTGGTTTTGGTTGTTGTTGCTAGTTAACGTTCAGTGGACCCCCCATAGTGTCTTTCAGAACCCCTCCTAACACCTGTTTGGTTTTGGTTGTTGTTGCTAGTTAACTTCCAGTGGACCCCCCATGAGTGTCTTTCAGAACCCCTCCTAAGACCCCACCTGTTTCGTTTTGGTTGTTGTTGCTAGTTAACGTTCAGTGGACCCCCCATGAGTGTCTTTCAGAACCCCTCCTAACACCTGTTTGGTTTTGGTTGTTGTTGCTAGTTAACGTTCAGTGGACCCCCCATGAGTGTCTTTCAGAACCCCTCCTAACACCTGTTTGGTTTTGGTTGTTGTTGCTAGTTAACGTTCAGTGGACCCCCCATAGTGTCTTTCAGAACCCCTCCTAACACCTGTTTGGTTTTGGTTGTTGTTGCTAGTTAACGTTCAGTGGACCCCCCCATAGTGTCTTTCAGAACCCCTCCTAAGACCCCACCTGTTTGGTTTTGGTTGTTGTTGCTAGTTAACGTTCAGTGGACCCCCCATAGTGTCTTTCAGAACCCCTCCTAACACCTGTTTGGTTTTGGTTGTTGTTGCTAGTTAACGTTCAGTGGACCCCCCCATAGTGTCTTTCAGAACCCCTTCTAACACCTGTTTGGTTTTGGTTGTTGTTGCTAGTTAACGTTCAGTGGACCCCCCATAGTGTCTTTCAGAACCCCTCCTAACACCTGTTTGGTTTTGGTTGTTGTTGCTAGTTAACGTTCAGTGGACCCCCCATAGTGTCTTTCAGAACCCCTCCTAACACCTGTTTGGTTTTGGTTGTTGTTGCTAGTTAACGTTCAGTGGACCCCCCATAGTGTCTTTCAGAACCCCTCCTAACACCTGTTTGGTTTTGGTTGTTGTTGCTAGTTAACGTTCAGTGGACCCCCCATAGTGTCTTTCAGAACCCCTCCTAACACCTGTTTGGTTTTGGTTGTTGTTGCTAGTTAACGTTCAGTGGACCCCCCCATAGTGTCTTTCAGAACCCCTCCTAACACCTGTTTGGTTTTGGTTGTTGTTGCTAGTTAACGTTCAGTGGACCCCCCATAGTGTCTTTCAGAACCCCTCCTAAGACCTGTTTGGTTTTGGTTGTTGTTGCTAGTTAACGTTCAGTGGACCCCCCATAGTGTCTTTCAGAACCCCTCCTAACACCTGTTTGGTTTTGGTTGTTGTTGCTAGTTAACGTTCAGTGGACCCCCCATGAGTGTCTTTCAGAACCCCTCCTAACACCTGTTTGGTTTTGGTTGTTGTTGCTAGTTAACGTTCAGTGGACCCCCCATAGTGTCTTTCAGAACCCCTCCTAACACCTGTTTGGTTTTGGTTGTTGTTGCTAGTTAACGTTCAGTGGACCCCCCATGAGTGTCTTTCAGAACCCCTCCTAACACCTGTTTGGTTTTGGTTGTTGTTGCTAGTTAACGTTCAGTGGACCCCCCATGAGTGTCTTTCAGAACCCCTCCTAACACCTGTTTGGTTTTGGTTGTTGTTGCTAGTTAACGTTCAGTGGACCCCCCATGAGTGTCTTTCAGAACCCCTCCTAACACCTGTTTGGTTTTGGTTGTTGTTGCTAGTTAACGTTCAGTGGACCCCCCATGAGTGTCTTTCAGAACCCCTCCTAACACCTGTTTGGTTTTGGTTGTTGTTGCTAGTTAACGTTCAGTGGACCCCCCATAGTGTCTTTCAGAACCCCTCCTAACACCTGTTTGGTTTTGGTTGTTGTTAGTGACTTCTTTGTTAGTTTTTGAGCAACATGTTTGTTTTTCTAGCTGGGGAACGTAACGAGAGACACACCGACCATCAGAACTGTATGGGTCATGGACGTCCATAGAATCAATCAGTTACCTGCTCTGGATAATGGCCTGCTCCACACGGGTGCTCCTCTCAGTGTGGGCTGTCCCGGCTGAGTTCTGTGACATCACAGACAGGAACTGGAGCAGCAGCTTGGTACTCTCGGTCTTCCCTGCTCCTGACTCTCCACTGGAGACAGACACAGACAGATATGACTCCATACCGTAGACAGACACAGACAGATATGACTCCATACCGGAGACAGATATGACTCCATACCGGAGACAGATATGACTCCATACCGGAGACAGATATGACTCCATACCTGAGACAGATATGACTCCATACCGGAGACAGATATGACTCCATACCGTAGACAGATATGACTCCATACCGTAGACAGACACAGACAGATATGACTCCATACTGGAGACAGATATGACTCCATACCGGAGACAGATATGACTCCATAATGGAGACAGATATGACTCCATACTGGAGACAGACACAGACAGATATGACTCCATACCAGAGACAGACACAGACAGATATGACTCCATACCGGAGACAGACACAGACAGATATGACTCCATACTGGAGACAGACACAGACAGATATGACTCCATACTGGAGACAGACACAGACAGATATGACTCCATACCGGAGACAGACACAGACAGATATGACTCCATACTGGAGACAGACAGATATGTCTCTATACTGGAGACAGACACAAACATATATGACTCTATATTGGAGACAGACACACACAGATATGACTCCATACCAGAGACAGACACACACACAGATATGACTCTATACTGGAGACAGACAGATATGACTCCATACCGGAGACAGACACAGACAGATATGACTCTATACTGGAGACAGACAGATATGACTCCATACCGGAGACAGACACACACAGATATGACTCCATACCAGAGACAGACACACACAGATATGACTCCATACCGGAGACAGACACAGACAGATATGACTCTATACTGGAGACAGACAGATATGACTCTATTCTGGAGACAGACAGATATGACTCTATTCTGGAGACAGACACAGACAGATGACTGTATAGCGGAGACAGACACAGACAGATATGACTCTATACCGGAGACAGACACAGACAGATATGACTCCATACCGGAGACAGACACAGACAGATATGACTCCATACCGGAGACAGACACAGACAGATATGACTCTATACCGGAGACAGACACAGACAGATATGACTCTATACCGGAGACAGACACAGACAGATATGACTCCATACCGGAGACAGACACAGACAGATATGACTCTATACCGGAGACAGACACAGACAGATATGACTCCATACCGGAGACAGACAGATATGACTCCATACCGGAGACAGACAGATATGACTCCATACCAGAGACAGACACAGACAGATATGACTCCATACCGGAGACAGACAGATATGACTCCATACCGGAGACAGACAGATATGACTCCATACCGGAGACAGACAGATATGACTCCATACCGGAGACAGACAGATATGACTCTATACCGGAGACAGACACAGACAGATATGACTCCATACCGGAGACAGACACAGACAGATATGACTCTATACCGGAGACAGACATATGACTCCATACCGGAGACAGACTCAGACAGATATGACTCTATACCGGAGACAGACAGATATGACTCCATACCGGAGACAGACAGATATGACTCCATACCGGAGACAGACAGATATGACTCCATACCGGAGACAGACAGATATGACTCCATACCAGAGACAGACACAGACAGATATGACTCTATACCGGAGACAGACACAGAGCATTTGGAAAGTATTCAGACTCCTTGACCAAATCCACATTTTGCTACGTTACAGCCTTGTTCTAAAATGGATTCAATTGTTTTTTCCCCCTCAATCTACACACAATACCCCATAATGACATCACAATACCCCATAATGACATCACAATACCCCATAATGACAAAACAAAAACAGGTTTTTAGAAATGTTTAAAAATGTATTAAAGAATCAGAAAGCTTATTTACATAAGTATTCAGACCCTTTGCTATGAGAAATTGAGCTCAGGTGCATCCTGTTTCCATTGATCACCCTTGAGTTGTTTCTTCAACTTGATTGGAGTCCACCTGTGGTAAATTCAATTGATTGGACATGATTTGGAAAGGCACACACCTGTCTATATAAGGTCCCACAGTTGACAGTGCATGTCAGAGCAAAAATCAAGCCATGAGGTCGAAGGAATTGTCTGTAGAGCTCAGAGGCAGGATTGTGTCGAGGCACAGATCTGGGGAAGGGTACCAAAACATTTCTGCAGCATTGAAGGTCCCCAAGAACACAGTGGCCTCCATCATTCTGAAATGGAAGAAGTTTGGAACCACCAAGACTCTTCCTAGAGCTGGCCGCCTGGGAGAAAGGCCTTGGTCAGGGAGGTGAACAGAGCTCCAGAGTTCCTCTGTGTGTGGAGATGGTTGTCCTTCTGGAAGGCTCCCCCATCTCTGAAGCACTCCACAAATCAGGCCTTCATGGTAGAGTGGCCAGACTCCTCAGTAAAAGGCACATAACAGCCCGCTTGGAGTTTGACAAAAGGCACCCAAAGGTGGTCTCTGGTCTGATGAAATCAAGATTGAACTCTTTGGTCTGAATGCCAAGCGTCACGTCTGGAGGAAATCTGGCACCATCCCTACGGTGAAGCATGGTGGTGAGAGCATGATGCTGTGGGGATGTTTTTCAGCGGCAGGGACTGGGAGACTAGTCAGGATTGAGGGAAAGATGAACAGAGCAAAGTTCAGACAGATCCTTGATGAAAACCTGCTTGAGAGTGCTCAGGACCTCAGAATGGGGCGAAGGTTCACCTTCCAACAGGACAACGACCCTAAGCACACAGCCAAGACAACGCAGGAGTGGCTTCGGGACAAGTCCCTGAATGTCCTTGAGTGGCCCAGCCAGAGCCTGGACTTGAACCCAATTGAACATCTCTGGAGAGACCTGAAAATAGCTGTGCAGCAACGCTCCCCATCCAACCTGACAGAGCTTGAGAGGATCTGCAGAGAAGAATGGGAGAAGCTCCCCAAATACAGGTGTACCAAGCTTGTAACGTCGTACCCAAGAAGATTTGAGGCTGTACTGAGTGAAGGGTCTGAATACTTATGTAAATGTAATATTTCAGTTTTTGCGAACATTTCCAAAAACCTGTTTTCGCTTTGTCATTACGGGGTATTGTGATGTCATTACGGGGTATTGTGATGTCATTACGGGGTATTGTGATGTCATTACGGGGTATTGTTTGTATAATATAACATCTCTCTTCAATATGAGGCTCCAATCCTGCATTACGAACATACATTACATGTGACAAAATGTATTAAAAAAAAGACCATGTATTAAAACTACGTATTGGAGTCTAGTCTCCTGTGACTACAGTAGCTCCTAGTTAATGCTATGTCCCCAAGGCCCTGGTGAACTGACCTGATGAGAACACACTGGCTGTCGTGTCTCTTCCAGAGACAGCGGTAACACTCGTTGGCCACAGCGAAGATATGAGGGGGCAGCTCTCCCAGGTGGTGTCTACTATACAGGTCTACTGCTGCTGGGTCATACAGATCTGGGATCTGCTTGTAGGGGTTCACCGCTGCTAGGATAGAGCCTATGTTGGTCTGAGACAGGGAAGACAGGATATGAGACAGTGGAGAGAGGAGGAGAAGGGAGCCAAGAAGGAGCCACCTGTCTCCTTTAACAGCCGGGCAACGGCACACATTTCAGCAAATAAAACGCATGTTTAAAATAAAACGACAGGTCGGAATTCATTGTTTTACAATTTTACCATGAATTGTTTGAGGTTTGATGTGTTACATTAAATAATTCAGTAATGACTCCAAAAAAATTGCAATAATCCGTTTTTAAATCGTGTCTTACATACAGTAGATAATGTCTGTCTGGGAGGGTTGGACTATAACAGTATCTTACATAGATAATGTCTGTCTGGGAGGGTTGGACTATAACACTGTCTTACATAGATAATGTCTGTCTGGGAGGGTTGGACTATAACACTGTCTTACATAGATAATGTCTGTCTGGGAGGGTTGGACTATAACACTGTCTTACATACAGTGGATAATGTCTGTCTGGGAGGGTTGGACTATAACACTGTCTTACATAGATAATGTCTGTCTGGGAGGGTTGGACTATAACACTGTCTTACATAGATAATGTCTGTCTGGGAGGGTTGGACTATAACACTGTCTTACATACAGTGGATAATGTCTGTCTGGGAGGGTTGGACTATAACACTGTCTTACATACATAATGTCTGTCTGGGAGGGTTGGACTATAACAGTATCTTACATAGATAATGTCTGTCTGGGAGGGTTGGACTATAACAGTATCTTACATAGATAATGTCTGTCTGGGAGGGTTGGACTATAACAGTATCTTACATAGATAATGTCTGTCTGGGAGGGTTGGACTATAGCACTGTCTTACATAGATAATGTCTGTCTGGGAGGGTTGGACTATAACACTGTCTTACATAGATAATGCCTGTCTGGGAGGGTTGGACTATAACACTGTCTTACATAGATAATAGATAATGTCTGTCTGGGAGGGTTGGACTATAACACTGTCTTACATAGATAATGCCTGTCTGGGAGGGTTGGACTATAGCACTGTCTTACATAGATAATGTCTGTCTGGGAGGGTTGGACTATAACACTGTCTTACATAGATAATGCCTGTCTGGGAGGGTTGGACTATAACACTGTCTTACATAGATAATAGATAATGTCTGTCTGGGAGGGTTGGACTATAACACTGTCTTACATAGATAATGTCTGTCTGGGAGGGTTGGACTATAGCACTGTCTTACATAGATAATGTCTGTCTGGGAGGGTTGGACTATAGCACTGTCTTACATAGATAATGTCTGTCTGGGAGGGTTGGACTATAACACTGTCTTACATAGATAATGTCTGTCTGGGAGGGTTGGACTATAACAGTATCTTACATAGATAATGTCTGTCTGGGAGGGTTGGACTATAACAGTATCTTACATAGATGCAGTCCTTCTGGTAGCGCAGGTAAAGGTTGTACATTATGGCAGCCTCATGTAGTTCTGCCAGAGTAGACATGTCCTCTACTCCATTAATACTGGTGGGGTGCATAGGAAACACCTCGTCTCTGCTCAGCTCCCCCTGCTGCAGGTACATCACCTGAAACACAGAGACACGACAGGTAGTTAGTTTTACTGCTGCAGGTCCATCACCTGAGACAAGTTCTCCACAGCCTCCCTCCCCTCACTGTCCAACTCTCTCCTCAGCCTCCCTGTCCGACTCTCTCCTCAGCCTCCCTGTCCGACTCTCTCCTCAGCCTCCCTGTCCGACTCTCTCCTCAGCCTCCCTGTCCGACTCTCTCCTCAGCCTCCCTGTCCGACTCTCTCCTCAGCCTCCCTGTCCGACTCTCTCCTCAGCCTCCCTGTCCGACTCTCTCCTCAGCCTCCCTGTCCGACTCTCTCCTCAGCCTCCCTGTCCGACTCTCTCCTCAGCCTCCCTGTCCGACTCTCTCCTCAGCCTCCCTGTCCGACTCTCTCCTCAGCCTCCCTGTCCGACTCTCTCCTCAGCCTCCCTGTCCGACTCTCTCCTCAGCCTCCCTGTCCGACTCTCTCCTCAGCCTCCCTGTCCGACTCTCTCCTCAGCCTCCCTGTCCGACTCCCTCCTCAGCTTCCATTCCCTCCCTCAGCTCCCTCCTCGGCCTCCCCGTCCAGCTCCCTCCTCGGCCTCCCCGTCCAGCTCCCTCCTCGGCCTCCCCGTCCAGCTCCCTCCTCGGCCTCCCCGTCCAGCTCCCTCCTCGGCCTCCCCGTCCAGCTCTCTCCTCAGCTTCCCTCCTCAGCCTCCCCGTCCAACTCTCTCCTCAGCTTCCCTCCTCAGCCTCCATTCCCTCTCTGTCCAAATCTCTCCTCAGCCTCCCTGTCCAACTCTCTCCTCAGCCTCCCTGTCCAACTCTCTCCTCAGCCTCCCTGTCCAACTCTCTCCTCAGCCTCCCTGTCCAACTCCCTCCTCTCCCTGTCCAACTCCCTCCTCTCCCTGTCCAACTCTCTTCAGCCTCCCTCCCCTCCAACTCTCTCCTCAGCCTCCCTGTCCAACTCTCTCCTCAGCCTCCCTGTCCAACTCTCTCCTCAGCCTCCCTGTCCAACTCTCTCCTCAGCCTCCCTGTCCAACTCTCTCCTCAGCCTCCCTGTCCAACTCTCTCCTCAGCCTCCCTGTCCAACTCTCTCCTCAGCCTCCCTGTCCAACTCTCTCCTCAGCCTCCCTGTCCAACTCTCTCCTCAGCCTCCCTGTCCAACTCTCTCCTCAGCCTCCCTGTCCAACTCTCTCCTCAGCCTCCCTGTCCAACTCTCTCCTCAGCCTCCCTGTCCAACTCTCTCCTCAGCCTCCCTGTCCAACTCTCTCCTCAGCCTCCCTGTCCAACTCCCTCCTCAGCCTCCCTGTCCAACTCCCTCCCCTCCCTGTCCAACTCCCTCCTCTCCCTGTCCAACTCTCTTCAGCCTCCCTCCCCTCCAACTCTCTCCTCAGCCTCCCTCCACTCCCTGTCCAACTCTCTCCTCAGCCTCCCTGTCCAACTCCCTCCTCAGCCTCCCTGTCCAACTCCCTCCCCTCCCTGTCCAACTCCCTCCTCTCCCTGTCCAACTCTCTTCAGCCTCCCTCCCCTCCAACTCTCTCCTCAGCCTCCCTCCACTCCCTGTCCAACTCTCTCCTCAGCCTCCCTGTCCAACTCTCTCCTCAGCCTCCCTGTCCAACTCTCTCCTCAGCCTCCCTGTCCAACTCTCTCCTCAGCCTCCCTGTCCAACTCTCTCCTCAGCCTCCCTGTCCAACTCTCTCCTCAGCCTCCCTGTCCAACTCTCTCCTCAGCCTCCCTGTCCAACTCTCTCCTCAGCCTCCCTGTCCAACTCTCTCCTCAGCCTCCCTGTCCAACTCTCTCCTCAGCCTCCCTGTCCAACTCTCTCCTCAGCCTCCCTGTCCAACTCTCTCCTCAGCCTCCCTGTCCAACTCTCTCCTCAGCCTCCCTGTCCAACTCTCTCCTCAGCCTCCCTGTCCAACTCTCTCCTCAGCCTCCCTGTCCAACTCTCTCCTCAGCCTCCCTGTCCAACTCTCTCCTCAGCCTCCCTGTCCAACTCTCTCCTCAGCCTCCCTGTCCAACTCTCTCCTCAGCCTCCCTGTCCAACTCTCTCCTCAGCCTCCCTGTCCAACTCTCTCCTCAGCCTCCCTGTCCAACTCTCTCCTCAGCCTCCCTGTCCAACTCTCTCCTCAGCCTCCCTGTCCAACTCCCTCCTCTCCCTGTCCAACTCTCTTCAGCCTCCCTCCCCTCCAACTCTTCAGCCTCCCTCCCCTCCAACTCTCTCCTCAGCCTTCCTCCCATCCCTGTCCAACTCTCTCCTCAGCCCCCCTCCCCAACTCTCTCCTCAGCCCCCCTCCCATCCCTGTCCAACTCTCTCCTCAGCCCCCCTGTCCAACTCTCTCCTCAGCCTCCCTGTCCAACTCTCTCCTCAGCCTCCCTGTCCAACTCTCTCCTCAGCCTCCCTGTCCAACTCCCTCCTCTCCCTGTCCAACTCTCTTCAGCCTCCCTCCCCTCCAACTCTTCAGCCTCCCTCCCCTCCAACTCTCTCCTCAGCCTTCCTCCCATCCCTGTCCAACTCTCTCCTCAGCCCCCCTCCCCAACTCTCTCCTCAGCCCCCCTCCCAACTCTCTCCTCAGCCTCCCTCCCTGTCCAACTCTCTCCTCAGCCTCCCTCCCCGTCCAACTCTCTCCTCAGCCTCCCTCCCCTCCCTGTCCAACTCCATCCTCAGCATCCCTTTCCCTCCCTGTCAAACTGCCTCCTCAATCCTCCATTCCCTCCCTGTCCAACTCCCTTCTCAGCATCCATTCCCTCCCTGTCCAACTCTCTCCTCAGCATCCATTCCCTCCCTGTCCAACTCTCTCCTCAGCATCCCTTTCCCTCCCTGTCCAACTCCCTCCTCAGCCTGTCTGTCTCCAGAGTGTACGCGCAGCACGTGCGATCTTGTACATCTGCCTTGGTATATTCCCTGTACAAACTCCTTACCCGGTCAACCAGTGGAACTGGTATTAGACTGGATTCCAAGATGAACAGAGAGAGAATAAAAGGAGAGAGCTATACATTTCTCTAACGGCGTCACTACAGAGACCCTGGTTCGATTCCAGGCTGTGTCATTACCGGCCGTGATTGGGAGTCCCATAGGGCGGCGCACAATTGGCCTAGCGTCATTCGGGTAGGCCGTCATAGTAAATAAGAGTTAAATAAAGGTTAAATAAAAGGTAAAATATAATAGTTCAGATCGTTGTTAATGAGTTGGTGTCCATCGTTATAAGGAACTGGACAATATCCTGAACTTAGAGTTGAGGAGTAGAACGTTTTGACAAATAGGAAAGAAAGAAAGTGGAAACTATCAGTAGTCAGTAACATCAGTTCCTGTAGTGGTGTGCCCAACACAACACTTACATCAATGTAATAAATCAGGAAATGTGTTATCCATGACATCAGGCTGGCTCTGGCCCATGCTAAACCATTGGCCAATTACAGACATTGGTCGGGAGTCGGGACATTAGCAGCTTGGTCGGGAGACGGGATATTAGCAGCTAGGTCGGGACAATAGCAGCTAGGTCGGGAGTCGGAACAATAGCAGCTAGGTCGGGACGATAGCAGCTAGGTCGGAACGATAGCAGCTAGGTCGGGACGATAGCAGCTAGGTCGGGACGATAGCAGCTATATCGGGAGTCGGGACAATAGCAGCTAGGACGGGAGTCGGGACAATAGCAGCTAGGTCGGGAGTCGGGACATTAGCAGCTAGGTCGGGACAATAGCAGCTAGGTCGGGAGTCTGAACAATAGCAGCTAGGTCGGGACGATAGCAGCAGGTCGGGACGATAGCAGCTAGATCGGGACGATAGCAGCTAGATCGGGAGTCGGGACAATAGCAGCTAGGACGGGAGTCAGGACAATAGCATCTAGGTCGGGAGTCGGGTCAATAGCAGCTAGGTCGGGAGTCGGGACAATTACAGGCCATTAGCAGCTAGGTCGGGAATCAGGACAAAAGATTGGCTTCCTGCCAGACCCCCACTCCCTCTGGTTGATAGTCACCCAGCAGCGGCCCATCCCATATTAGACAGAGGACGGACAGACCACACACACACACACACACACACACACACACGGTTCAGTCAGCAGAAAGCCATTAAAAATAAAAATACAAATAATTGTTGTAGTGTTATTATAGCATCCATACTGATCAATCTAATTGTAAATGCAGATGTATTTTAGTCAGAACTTGTAACAATCTGTATTTGCACGAGTCAATCATCAACTATCAGCATCGATGCTCCAGTGTGGCTGTGGTTACCTGAGGCAGCTATAGAGCTGGACAAACACTCAGGGTTCTGATGGAAACAACTCCAGTGTGGCTGTGGTTACCTGATGCAGCTATAGAGCTGGACAAACACTCAGGGTTCTGATGGAAACATCTCCAGTGTGGCTGTGGTTACCTGAGGCAGCTATAGAGCTGGACAAACACTCAGGGTTCTGATGGAAACCTCTCCAGTACCCTCCAGTGTGGCTGTGGTTACCTGAGGCAGCTATAGAGCTGGACAAACATTCAGGGTTCTGATGGAAACATCTCCACTACCCTGTGGAGTACCTGAGGCAGCGTGAGAGGCTGCTGGGTGCTGTGAGTATGAAGAAACCACGACGGAGCTTTGTTTAGCCTGGAGCTGATGAATATGCATGTGGTGGGAGGGGCAGCAGACAGACCCAGCTGTATGGGGATCAATGGAAACCTGCAGGAGAAGTCAAACTGAATACAGAACACAAAACGTGCACACACTAGGGCTGTGCCCGACAAAAACAACAACAAAAAATTACTGGTCGACAAGCTTGGCACACCTGTATTTGGGGAGATTCTCCCATTCTTCTCTTCAGATCCTCTCAAGCTCTGTTAGGTTGGATGGGGAGCGTCGCTGCACAGCTATTTTCAGGTCTCTCCAGAGATGTTCGATCTGGTTCAAGTCCGGGCTCTGGCTGGGCCACTCAAGCACATTCAGAGACTTATCCTGAAGCCACTCCTGCGTTGTCTTGGCTATGTGCTTAGGGTCGTTGTCCTGTTGGAAGGTGAACCTTCACCCCAGTCTGGAGCAGGTTGTTAAATCAAGGTGACGCTTGGCATTCAGGCCAAAGAGTTCATTCTTGGTTTCATCAGACCACCATGCTTCACCGTAGGAATGGTACCAGGTTTCCTCCAGATGTGACGCTTGGCATTGAACTCTTTGGCCTGAATCTTTGTTTTCATCAGACCAGAGAATCTTGTTTCTCATGGGGCAGCAGGGTAGCATAGTGGTTAGAGCGTTGGACTAGTAACCGGAAGGTTGCAAGTTCAAACCCCCGAGCTGACGAGGTACAAATCTGTCGTTCTGCCCCTGAACATTGAAAATAAGAATGTGTTCTTAACTGACTTGCCTAGTAAAATAAATAGAAAAAATAAAAATGGTTTGAGAGTCCTTTAGATGCCTTTTGGCAAACACCAAGCAGGCTGTCATGTGCCTTATACTGAGGAGTGGCTTCTATCTGGCCTGATCATCCTTGAGTAGTTTCTACTACTTGATTCAACCTGTAGTAAGTGCAATTGATTGGACATGGGAGGTGACCAAGATCCCAATGGTCACTCTGACAGAGCTCCATAAAGGCCTGATTGGTGGAGTGCTGCAGAGATGGTTCTCCTTCTGGAAGGTTCTCCCATCTCCACAGAGGAACTCTGGAGCTCTGTCAGAGTGACCATTGGGTTCTTGGTCACCTCCCATGTCCAATCAATTGAATTTACTACGGGTTGAATCAAATCAAGTTGTAGAAACATCTCAAGGATAATCAATGGAAACAGGATGCACCGGAGCTCAATTTAGAGTCTCATAGCAAAGGGTCTGAATACTTTTTTTTGTAAATAAAGTATGTTATTGTTTACTACACTTGCAAAAATAAATCTAAAGACATGTTTTTGCTTTGTTATTATTGTGTGTAGATTGATGAGGGAAAAAAAGTATTTAATCCATTTTTTAATTAGGCTGTACCCTAACAAAATGTGTTAAAGGTCAAGGGGTTTGAACACTTCTCAAATGCACTGCATTTCCCTAGAACATCTAAAAAAATGTCAAGCAGACAACCAAAGAAAATTAACAACAAATGGTTTGATGAAGAACGAAATTGAGAAACCAAAAACAGAGACCCAGAAATCCTGAGCCTTCACTATGGTGAAATCACTAAAACAATACAGACATACATCTGAAAAGGGAGGACGACCTCTTCACATAATCAACACACCAGGGAAAAAGAAGGAGCATTCATATGAGGGATACATTCACACAGCTGGAGATGGAGCTGGTAGAGCTCCTACAGCATTTCAACACCAGACAGCACAGACCCCAACACAACACCTCAACTACAGACAGAGACAGACAGCACAGACCCCAACACAACACCTCCTCAACTACAGACAGAGACAGACAGCCAGACCACAACACAACACCTCCTCAACTACAGACAGAGACAGACAGCCAGACCACAACACAACACCCCCTCAACTACAGACAGAGACAGCACAGACCCCAACACAACACCTCAACTACAGACAGAGACAGACAGCCAGACCACAACACAACACCCCCTCAACTACAGACAGAGAGATAAACAGCACGGACCCCAACACAACACCTCCTCAACGACAGACAGATGTGTGTCTATGTATGAGACAGAGTGACAGAGACACAGAGACAGACAGAGACAGACAGCACAGACCCCAACACAACACCTCCTCAACTACAGACAGAGACAGCACAGACCCCAACACAACACCTCCTCAACTACAGACAGAGACAGCACAGACCCCAACACAACACCTCCTCAACTACAGACAGAGACAGCACAGACCCCAACACAACACCTCCTCAACTACAGACAGAGACAGACAGCCAGACCACAACACAACACCTCCTCAACTACAGACAGAGACAGACAGCCAGACCACAACACAACACCTCCTCAACTACAGACAGAGACAGACAGCCAGACCCCAACACAACACCCCCTCAACTACAGACAGAGACAGACAGCCAGACCACAACACAACACCCCCTCAACTACAGACAGAGACAGACAGCCAGACCACAACACAACACCTCCTCAACTACAGACAGAGACAGCACAGACCCCAACACCTCCTCAACTACAGACAGAGACAGACAGCCAGACCACAACACAACACCCCCTCAACTACAGACAGAGAGATAAACAGCACGGACCCCAACACAACACCCCCTCAACGACAGACAGATGTGTGTATATGTATGAGACAGAGTGACAGAGACACAGAGACAGACAGAGACAGACAGAGACAGACAGAGGTGTCTGTACTCTGGTGAAAAAAACAGCAACACGAGGGGGTGAAGAAAAAAGCCCAGCTGAAAGAGGATGGGCAAAAGCTGAGATGCGACAAAGAAGAACTCATGAGACCTGGCCATCCCCCAAGATAAGCCAACAGAACAGCCCTCTGCAGACCCAGACTACAGGCAGGACAGACAAGATAGCAACCACCAACCCATCAGACCGCCCCCACCCCCGATAACCCCCACTGAGGACACACACAAGCCACAGATTGTACTCCTTACAAAACACCCAGTGCTCCTTATAGACTGAAATGGGGAAATACGTGACTGAGAAAACAAAGTGGCAAAACTATTGTGCCCAAACACTAGGCGTGCCCTGGAGCTGCTGTCAGAGGACCGACTAGGAAAGCCACAGCACCCAAGGGAGTGATGATTTGTTAAAAAAGTTTGAAATATCCAATAAATGTCGTTCCACTTCATGATTGTGTCCCACTTGTTGTTGATTCTTCACAAAAAAATACAGTTTTATATCTTTATGTTTGAAGCCTGAAATGTGGCAAAAGGTCGCAAAGTTCAAGGGGGCCGAATACTTTCGCAAGGCACTGTACCTGGCTCAATTACCTTCTCAATCTCTTCATTCAAAGACTCAATCATGGACACTCTTACTGACAGTTGTGGCTGTTTAGTGTGATGTATTGTTGTCTCTACCTTCTTGCCCTTTGTGCTGTCGTCTGGGCCCAATAATGTTTTTAACCATGTTTTGTGCTGCTACCATGTTGTGTTGCTACCATGCTGTGTAGGCAAGGCAGCAACACATGACATGTTGTCGTCTTAGGTCTCTCTTTATTTAGTGTTGTGTCGTAACTCTTGTTGTGAAATATTCCAAAAATATACTCACTCAATACTCTAAGTCTCTCTGGATGAGAGGAGAGAGAGTTCTCTCTGGATGAGAGTAGAGAGAGTTCTCTCTGGATGAGAGTAGAGAGAGTTCTCTCTGGATGAGAGTAGAGAGAGTTCTCTCTGGATGAGAGGAGAGAGCGTTCTCTCTGGATGAGAGGAGAGAGCGTTCTCTCTGGATGAGAGTAGAGAGAGCGTTCTCTCTGGATGAGAGGAGAGAGAGTTCTCACTGGATGAGAGGAGAGAGTGTTCTCACTGGATGAGAGGAGAGAGTGTTCTCTCTGGATGAGAGGAGAGAGAGTTCTCTCTGGATGAGAGGAGAGAGAGTTCTCTCTGGATGAGAGGAGAGAGAGTTCTCTCTGGATGAGAGGAGAGAGAGTTCTCTCTGGATGAGAGGAGAGAGAGTTCTCTCTGGATGAGAGGAGAGAGAGTTCTCTCTGGATGAGAGGAGAGAGAGTTCTCTCTGGATGAGAGGAGAGAGAGTTCTCTCTGGATGAGAGGAGAGAGAGTTCTCTCTGGATGAGAGGAGAGAGAGTTCTCTCTGGATGAGAGGAGAGAGAGTTCTCTCTGGATGAGAGGAGAGAGTGTTCTCTCTGGATGAGAGGAGAGAGTGTTCTCTCTGGATGAGAGGAGAGAGTGTTCTCTCTGGATGAGAGGAGAGAGTGTTCTCTCTGGATGAGAGGAGAGAGTGTTCTCTCTGGATGAGAGGAGAGAGTGTTCTCTCTGGATGAGAGGAGAGAGTGTTCTCTCTGGATGAGAGGAGAGAGTGTTCTCTCTGGATGAGAGGAGAGAGTGTTCTCTCTGGATGAGAGGAGAGAGTGTTCTCACTGGATGAGAGGAGAGAGTGTTCTCACTGGATGAGAGGAGAGAGAGTTCTCTCTGGATGAGAGTAGAGAGAGTTCTCTCTGGATGAGAGTAGAGAGAGTTCTCTCTGGATGAGAGTAGAGAGAGTTCTCTCTGGATGAGAGTAGAGAGAGTTCTCTCTGGATGAGAGTAGAGAGAGTTCTCTCTGGATGAGAGTAGAGAGAGTTCTCTCTGGATGAGAGTAGAGAGAGTTCTCTCTGGATGAGAGTAGAGAGAGTTCTCTCTGGATGAGAGTAGAGAGAGTTCTCTCTGGATGAGAGTAGAGAGAGTTCTCTCTGGATGAGAGTAGAGAGAGTTCTCTCTGGATGAGAGTAGAGAGAGTTCTCTCTGGATGAGAGTGTCTGTTAAATGAACATAACGTCAAATGAAGCAACAATAACATGGGAAATGATATCCCCTAACCCCTGGGCCTGTATTATGTACTCCCTCCTGTAGGTGGAGCCAGTCCCATGACTGAAACATTCCTGTGATTCCTGCTCAGGATTCCTGAGAGAGACACACACACACACAAAGACAACCCCTAGTGACCTCAGAACATTCTTGGAGGATATGATGACAACATGTAAGAATGAAGATTAGATGGGGGAAGATGGGTAGGAATGTGGGAGGGATGGATGGGCAGGGGGAGACGGGTAGGAGTGTGGGAGGGATGGATGGGCAGGAATGTGGGAGGGATGGATGGGCAGGGGGAGATGGGTAGGAGTGTGGGAGGGATGGATGGGCAGGGGGAGATGGGTAGGAGTGTGGGAGGGATGGATGGATGGGCAGGGGGGAGATGGGTAGGAGTGTGGGAGGGATGGATGGGCAGGGGGGAGATGGGTAGGAGGAGCCAGTCCCATGACTGAAACTAACACATTACAGGTTATAGACCTACAGAGCTGGCAGGGCCTTCGTCCAGCCTTGACCTCTAACCCCTGAACCCCAGAGATCAGTTCCAACTGTGACATATGGTGTTTAGCTCTGTCACACCACACTGCCCTCTGGTTAGAACTCCCTCTGTAACTCCCCCTAAGAGACATCCTTAAGCCCAACCATAACCTGCTTAATCGTCTACAACCAACACAACCAGACATCCTGATATCTCCTAGGAAAACAGGAAGAGGAAGACCCACCAAGAGGAAGACCCAGACAACCACACATGAAGCTGATGCCCCTTGCAAATAGATCAACTCTTCTCTAGTCACTGATTAACATGGTGGAGTCTGATCACTGCCTTCATGCCGTCTCCATGGCAACATGCGGAGTGGTGTATGGTTGGGTGGGGTTGGATAGCAGCCAGCCAGGAAGTTGGCCTACGGTATTGGAGCTGATCTGCATTAGACTTGGTCCCTTTGTGACAGTACAGTTACTTGGTCTGCCCTAGGAGAAACTAGAGTAGAAACCACACTAGACTAGAGTAGAAGCCACACTAGGCTAGAGTAGAAGCCACACTAGGCTAGAGTAGAAGCCACACTAGGCTAGAATAGAAGCCACACTAGAGTAGAAGCCACACTAGGCTAGAGTAGAGTAGAAGCCACACTAGGCTAGAGTAGAAGCCACACTAGGCTAGAGTAGAAGCCACACTAGGCTAGAGTAGAAGCCACACTAGGCTAGAGTAGAAGCCACACTAGGCTAGAGTAGAGTATAAGCCACACTAGGCTAGAGTAGAGTATAAGCCACACTAGGCTAGAGTAGAATAGAAGCCACACTAGGCTAGAGTAGAATAGAAGCCACACTAGGCTAGAGTAGAATAGAAGCCACACTAGGCTAGAATAGAAGCCACACTAGGCTAGAATAGAAACCACACTAGGCTAGAATAGAAGCCACACTAGGCTAGATTACAGTAGAAACAGTAGAAACCACACTAGGCTAGAATAGAAACCACACTAGAGTAGAAACCACACTAGGCTAGAGTAGAAGCCACACTAGGCTAGAGTAGAGTAGAAGCCACACTAGGCTAGAATAGAGTAGAAGCCACACTAGGCTAGAATAGAGTAGAAGCCACACTAGGCTAGATTACAGTAGAAACCACACTAGGCTAGAATAGACACCACACTAGAGTAGAAGCCACACTAGGCTAGATTACAGTAGAAACCACACTGGGCTAGAATAGAAACCACACTAGAGTAGAAGCCACACTAGGCTAGAGTAGAAGCCACACTAGGCTAGAGTAGAAGCCACACTAGGCTAGAGTAGAAGCCACACTAGGCTAGAGTAGAAGCCACACTAGGCTAGAGTAGAAGCCACACTAGGCTAGAGTAGAAGCCACACTAGGCTAGAGTAGAAGCCACACTAGGCTAGAGTAGAAGCCACACGAGATTACAGTAGAAACCACACTAGGCTAGAGTAGAAACCACACTAGGCTAGAGTAGAAACCACACGAGATTACAGTAGAAACCATACTAGGCTAGAGTAGAAACCACACTAGGCTAGAGTAGAAACCACACAAGATTACAGTAGAAGCCACACGAGATTACAGTAGAAGCTACACGAGGCTAGATTAGAAGCCAGACTAGGCTAGATTACAGTAGAAACCACACTAGGCCCCTCTGGGAAATACAGTACAGTCTCACAACTCGTAATTTCTGGAGCAGATTAGAGGGACAGGAGAATTATGCAGCATGCATGGCAACATTAAATCATTGTAGATTCTGCAAATCTCATTACTGTGGTATTCACAGCACATCTAATAACAGTAGTCAGCTGCTGATGCTAGTGAAAAGTATGCTATTTCAGTACACACATAGCTGATGCTAGTGAAAACCATGCTATTTCAGTACACATAGCTGGAGGGCAGGTAGTTTTCCCCCGGTGATGCGTTGGGCCGCACCACCCTCTGGAGAGCTCTGCGGTTGCGAGCGGTGCAGTTGCCATACCAGGCGGTGATACATCCTGACAGGATGCTCTCAATGGTGCATTTGTAAAAGTTTGTGAGGGTCTTAGGAGGCTTTAGAAATTAGGCCCCTGAGGTTGAAGAGGTGCCATTGCGCCTTCACAACACCATTTCAGATTGTCCGTGATGTGTACACTGAGGAACTTTAAGCTTTTCAACTTCTCCACTGCGGCCCGTCAATCTGAATTGCTCCCTCTGCTGTTCCCTGAAGTCCACGAGCAGCTCCTTCGTTATGTTGAAGTTGAGGGAGAGGTTATTTTCATGCCACCACTCCGCCAGGGCCCTCACCTCCTCCCTGTAGGCTGTCTTGTTGTATTGTATTGTTGTAATCAGGCCTACTACTGTTGTGCCATCTGCTCGTTGTGCCAACGTTATGATTGAGTTGGAGGCGTGCATGGCCACGCAGTCATGGGTGAACAGGGCGTACAGGAGGGGGCTGAGCACACACCCTTGTGAGGCCTCTGTGTTGAGGATCAGCGAAGGGGAGGTGTTGTTTCCTACCTTCACCACCTGGGGCCTCCTGTCAGGAAGTCCAGGACCCAGTTGCACAGGGCAGGGTTCTGACCCTGAATGAGAGCCCACGGTTCGTGGGACCATGTCGGTGGCACGGTGTTATCCTCAAAACGGGCGAAGGTGTTTAGCCGTTAATCTTCACTTCATTTTCACGGAATGTATCCACTATCATTTCTTATAATTTACTTTTTAATTAACTTTTTAACAACAGATTTGCAGTTACTTACCAATTCCAGCTTCAAATTTCATTTAGACTCATCTGGCCTGGGCTCTTTCGGTAATTCTGACCCAATTTTCGGGGTCGCAAGAGGCAACGCCAGTGGAACAGAGGCAGGAGAGGAGGAGTCCTGGAGAGATTAAGGTGAAGGGAAAACCGGCCACCTCTTCCCTCCACTCACTTGATAATAAGACGGATGGCCTCTGATGGTGTGGGGGCGGTGCTTCGGCAAAGTGGGTGGGGTTATATCCTGCCTGTTTGGCCTTGTCCGGGGGTATCGTCGAATGGGGCCACAGTGTCTCCTGACCCCTCCCGTCTCAGCCGCCAGTATTTAAACTGCAGTAGTTTATGTGTCAGGGGGCTAGGGTCAGGCTGTTATATCTGGAGTATTTGTCCTGTCTTATCTGGTGTCCTGTGGGAATTTAAGTGTGCTCTCTCTAACTCTCTCTCAGGGGACCTGAGCCCTAGGACCATGCCTCAGGGCTACCTGGCATGAAGACTCCTTGCTGTCCCCAGTCCACCTGGCCGTGCTGCTGCTCCAGTTCCTACTGTTGTGCCTGTGGCTATGGAATCCTGACCTGTTCACCGGACGTGCTACCTGTCCCAGACCTGCTGTTTTCAACTCTCTAGAGACAGCAGGAGAGGTAGAGATACTCTGAATGACTGGCTATGAAAAGCCAACTGACATTTACTCCTGAGGTGCTGACTTGCTGCACCCTCGACAACCACTGTGATTATTATTAATTTGACCCTGCTGGTCATTTATGAACATTTGAACATCTTGGCCATGTTCTGTTATAATCTCCACCCAGCACAGCCAGAAGAGGACTGGCCACCCCTCATAGCCTGGTTCCTCTCTAGGTTTCTTCCTAGGTTCTGGCCTTTCTAGGGAGTTTTTCCTAGCCACCGTGCTTCTAAACTTGCTTGCTGTTTGGGGTTTTAGGCTGGGTTTCTGTACTGCACTTTGAGATATCAGCTGATGTAAGAAGGGCTTTATAAATACATTTGATCGTGGAATTGCTACCAACAGGACTTTCGTAACTGCAATATTCTCTGCTTTTCTGAAACGTGGCCAGACAAGATGGCTATCCAACTCGATGGATTCTCCATTCACCAAGCGGACAGGACAGTTGAGTCGGGGAAATGGAAAGGAGAGTTTTTGCCTCTTCAACAACTGGTGTGCTTATTTGAGCGCAGTGGAGTCTCGACCCACTGTTCACCCATCTTGGAATACCTGATGGCCAAATGTTGACCCGTCTATCTTCCCGAGGGAGTTTTCAGCTAGTATCGTGACTGTTGTATACATTCCACCTCAGGACAAGAAATAGAACAAGCTGACACTTAAACTGCATGAGGCTATAAACAAGCAGGAAAACATATCTGGAGGCTGCGTTGCCACCGGCGAATTTAACTCTGCGTTATTAAGACACGTGATGCCCAACCTCCAACACTTCGCATTCGCCACTAGGGGGGCGATAGTCCTAGACCATCGTTAATCTACCCACAAGCAAGCATACAAGACCCTCCCTTGTCCGCCATTCAGGAAATCAGAGCACGACTCCATACTCCTGCTTCCTGTTTACAAGCAGAAGCTCAAACAGAAAGTACCCGTGACTCGCTCCATTGAGTTAAGCTGTGACCATGTAAAGAAACTCAGTACATCAGCAGAGTACTAGAACACACATGCTGTTCATATTTACATCCACCCTCAGAACAGCACAGGCCTCCAGAAATAGCATGAAGCCTGGGGTATGGGTGAGGTGGACAGCTGGGGTACAGACCCTAGGAATGGGGACGGGATGGGGCAGGGGGTCATGGTCCTCTGGGCCAGCTCTGAAGGCCTGGGGATATGGAGCTGCAGTGCATGATTAGCTAAACATACCAAGAGCAGTCCAAGTTCAAAAGCTAAACGTATTTACAGTAAAAGGGCATCTTTCAAGAACAAACAGCAGCTGAACCCAAAGACTTCACCCCACAGCCGACTGCCTTCCTCACTCAACAGGATATCCTTCAGACACAAAGGTCTCCCTCCAGGCCAACAGATAAGTTCAGCATGGCTTGAGTAGAGTCCATTCCTACTATTCTCATCACACAAACTGCTAATCACCGTACTGCTAATCACCGTACTGCTAATCACCGTACTGCTAATCATTACCTTCTGAAAAACGGTGCATAGATTAGCATACATTACAAGCTGGTCAGTGAAGGTCTGATGCTGGCCAGTGCTGATGCTGGTCAGTGTTGGTCTGATGCTGGTCTGATGTTGGTCAGTGTTGGTCAGTGTTGGTCTGATGCTGGTCAGTGCCGGTCAGATGCTGGTCAGTGCCGGTCAGATGCTGGTCTGATGCTGGTCAGGTGTTGGTCTGATGCTGGTCAGGTGTTGGTCAGTGCCAGTCTGATGCTGGCCAGTGCCAGTCTGATGCTGGCCAGTGCCGGTCTGATGCTGGCCAGTGCCGGTCTGATGCTGGCCAGTGCCGGTCTGATGCTGGCCAGTGCCGGTCTGATGCTGGTCAGTGCCGGTCTGATGCTGGTCAGTGCCGGTCTGATGCTGGTCAGTGTCGGTCTGATGCTGGTCAGTGTCGGTCTGATGCTGGTCAGTGTCGGTCTGATGCTGGCCAGTGTCGGTCAGATGTTGGCCAGTGTCGGTCAGATGCTGGTCAGATGCTGGTCAGTGTTGGTCAGATGCTGGTCAGATGCTGGTCAGTGCTGGTCAGTGCTGGTCAGTGCTGGTCAATGTTGGTATGATGCTGGTCAATGTTGGTATGATGCTGGTCAATGTTGGTATGATGCTGGTCAATGTTGGTATGATGCTGGTCTGACCAGCATGGTCTAACTGGTTATGCTGGCATGGTGATCAGCATTCGCTGTGTTTTTGCTAGTGACCAGCTGTCGCTGTGTTATGGACACTGATGACAAGCATACATCCTATTGGAATCCAGCCGGAGTCGATTCCCACAATCTGCATTCAGAATGACTGGGCTACAAAGATGAATGAACGAGACTACCTAAACCATCTAAACTGGAACAAAGATCTCAGTAACAGTTGCAATAAGTCCAACTGACAGATTGGATTAGTTTAGAAAAATGTTTGTTACTTATCTTTGTGTAGCATAAGATAAATGTATTGATGAATTAAATAAACACTGGTATACCGCACACCCCCGCAGCCCCCCCTGGAGACCAGGCTAGGGTATCCAGACGTTCATATCATCACACAGTCCTTCTCTCATACCGAGATTTACAGTATTAATGGTTTAGTAAACAAGGGGATGCCATAAAACAAAATATTCTAACAACCTTAACACAAGTAATAGAGAATATCCATGGAGGCTGCTAGCTAAATATTCTAACAACCTTAACACAAGTAATAGAGAATATCCATGGAGGCTGCTAGCTAAATATTCTAACAACCTTAACACAAGTAATAGAGAATATCCATGGAGGCCGCTAGCTAAATATTCTAACAACCTTAACACAAGTAATAGAGAATATCCATGGAGGCCGCTAGCTAAATATTCTAACAACCTTAACACAAGTAATAGAGAATATCCATGGAGGCTGCTAGCTAAATATTCTAACAACCTTAAAACAAGTAATAGAGAATATCCATGGAGGCTGCTAGCTAAATATTCTAACAACCTTAACACAAGTAATAGAGAATATCCATGGAGGCTGCTAGCTAAATATTCTAACAACCTTAACACAAGTAATAGAGAATATCCATGGAGGCTGCTAGCTAAATATTCTAACAACCTTAACACAAGTAATAGAGAATATCCATGGAGGCTGCTAGCTAAATATTCTAACAACCTTAACACAAGTAATAGAGAATATCCATGGAGGCTGCTAGCTAAATATTCTAACACAAACAAAAATAAACTAATTGCAAAGACAGGTAATCCAGCTCTTAAAGTTATACATATATAGGTAGGCGCTACCAAATTGCATTTTTGGTGAGTTTGCACATTCAAATCTAATGTATTTATAAAGCCCTTCTTACATCAGCTGATGTCTCAAAGTGCTGTATAGAAACCCGGCCTCAAACCCCAAACAGCAAAGCAATGCAGGTGTAGAAGCACGTTTACAAGCCAATGTGAACTAAATACATTGTGCAAATGAATAAAGATTTGACGCATGCTTGTCTGAAGGAAGAACAGTTCTGGCTCTGAAGCAGCATATCTACATGCTGTGTGTCTGGAGTCGATAGGACAACGGGCCTGCCTGCTCTGAATCATAAGGGTGCGGGGGGCTGCCATAATCGACATCCACAACATTCCCCGGCGCCCGGGGAACAGTTAACAGTTAGCTCAGGGGCAGAACTATAGATTTTTTTTACCTTGTCAGCTCAGGGATTCTGCCCAACGCTCTAACCACTAGGCTACCTGCCACCGAAGATAGTGGCCACTATACAGAAGTCAAAGCTCTCTGGATGAGTTCTCTCAAAACACAAAACTAACCCAATGTGATGCCCAGACACTTTATTAATTCAGCCACTTACTTAGATTAACTAGAAAGGTAAATTTAGGGGGTGGCGTTAACACAGAATTCTACTTTTGTCACAAAGAAAAAAAAAGAATAAAACAAGAAATATTGTGCTGAATTTTGTAAATGCATATAGATGTAAAACGCTTCTTATTGTACTTTCTGCTTGGCCTCAGACTAATGTGTCACAACTTGTAGACTTGTTTCCAAGCTCATGTGCGATTAGTTTCTTACTTTGCTACCTGCCAACTTTACGTTTTTTTTTTACTCTTTAATGACCGTTTTATATTTTTATTTTGCCCCCCCCCTGCTCAACTTTTTCACTCCGGATGCTTTATCTGGACGTGGTTCGTCAGGACCTCCAACAGCCGAAGCTAAGTAGTAACATTAACATGATGCCTTCTAATTGCAGTCGCTGTACTCATAATATACAGGGGAACGATTGCCTTACGGCGAGGATAGCTGTGCTACAAGCCCAGCTTCAGACGCAATCGTTAGGCAAGGTAATTTCAGTGTAGGAAAGGATGAAACAGCGTCTGTGTCACCAGAGCAATACAGAAATGGAATAAATTAAATGAGCAAACTAGAAAACTTTCAATATATACATTTAAACATTATTTTAAAACAATTTAAATATAGTATATAGAAATGCTGTGGGATTATAGTAGATGAAGAATCAATATTTTTTTAGATTGAGTATTTATTGGGTCATTATGCTAGTATTATGTATGTTTGTAATCGTGTGTTATATGTGAAAGTGTGTTTATATTATAAATTGTATTTTAATGTTTAAGGACTCTTGGAAGATTAGTCCAAATGGGGACTAAAAGAGATCCTAATCAAATCAAAATCAACCAGTAAGTACAGATAGTAACGTGTAAATCCTCTCGCACAGTCCCTGCAGCCGGACAACTTTCTCATGGCTTCTGGAGGGAAATGCTGTAGGAACGCTCAACCGGGGTCACTCATTCAGCCGACAGAAACTTCCAACCGGTTTTCCCCAGCAGTAAGCAGTGTGTCGGAGTCAGATGCCGAGCCTTCTTGTCTCTACTCCTCCCGTTACGGGGTCTGAGACGCCGAAGCCTCCCACCATTAGCTCTGACAAATTGAAAACCCTAGTCATTGGCGACTCCATTACCCGCAGTATTAGACTTAAAACGAATCATCCAGCGATCATACACTGTTCACCAAGGGGCAGGGCTGCTGACGTTAAGGCTAATCTGAAGATGGTGCTGGCTAAAGCTAAAACTGGCGAGTGTAGCGAGTATAGGGATATTGTTATCCACGTCGGCACCAACGATGTTAGGATGAAACAGTCAGAGATCACCAAGCGCAACATAGCTTCAGCGTGTAAATCAGCTAGAAATATGTGTCGGCATTGCGTAATTGTCTCTGGCCCCTTCCCAGTTAGGGGGAGTGATGAGCTCTACAGCAGAGTCTCACAACTCAATCACTGGTTGAAAACTGTTTTCTGCCCCTCCCAAAAGATGTAATTTGTAGATAATTGGCCTTCCTTCTGGGACTCACCCACAAACAGGACCAAGCCTGACCTGCTGAGGAGTGACGGACTCCATCCTAGCTGGAGGGGTGCTCTCATCTTATCTACCAACATAGACAGGGCTCTAACTCCCCTAGCTCCACAATGAGATTGCAGGCCAGGCAGCAGGCTCCCTGTCAGCCAGCCTGCCAGCTTAGTGGAGTCTGCCACTAGCACAATCAGTGTAGTCAGCTCAGCTATCCCCATTGAGACCGTGTCTGTGCCTCGACCTAGGTTGGGCAAAACTAAACATGGCGGTGTTCGCCTTAGCAATCTCACTAGAGTAAAGACCTCCTCCATTCCTGCCATTATTGAAAGAGATCGTGATACCTCACATCTCAAAATAGGGCTACTTAATGTTAGATCCCTCACTTCCATGGTAGTTATAGTCAATGAACTAATCACTGATCATAATCTTGATGTGATTGGCCTGACTGAAACATGGCTTAAGCCTGATGAATTGACTGTGTTAAATGAGGCCTCACCTCCTGGTTACACTGGTGACCATATCCCCCGTGCATCCCGCAAAGGCGGAGGTGTTGCTAACATTTACGATAGCAAATTTACAAATAAAACATTTGTCTTTTGAGCTTCTAGGCAGCCTACTCAATCACTTTTTAGAACTACTGTTTACAGTCCTCCTGGGCCATATACAGCGTTTCTCACCGAGTTCCCCGAATTCCTATCGGACATTGTAGCCTGAAGATAATATTCTAGTTTTTGGTGACTTTAATATTCAAATGGAAATGTCCACAGACCCACACCAAAAGGCCTTCGGAGCCATCATCGACTCAGTGGGCTTTGTCCAACATGTCTCTGGACCTACTCACTGCCACAGTGATACTCTGGACCTAGTTTTGTCCCATGGAGTAAATGTTGTGGATCTTAATGTTTTTCCTCATAATCCTGGACTATCGGACCACCATTTTATTATGTTTGCAATCGCAACAAATAATCTGCTCAGACCCCAACCAAGGACCATCAAAAGACGTGCTATAAATTCTCGGACGACCCAAAGATTCCTAGATGCCCTTCCAGACTCCCTCCGCCTACCCAAGGACGTCAGAGTACAAAAATCTGTTAATCACCTAACTGAGGAACTCAATTTAACTTTGCGCAATACCCTAGATGCAGTCGCAACCCTAAAAACATTTGTCATAAGAAACTAGCTCCCTGGTATACAGAAAATACCCGAGCCCTGAGCAAGCTTCCAGAAAATTGGAACGGAAAATGGCGCCACACCAAACTGGAAATCTTCCGACTAGCTGATGCTTGATCATCCTATTTTTCAAACTTAATTGAGGAAAATCCTAAATTTATTTTTGATATGGTCGCAAAGCTAACTAAAAAGTAGCATTCCCCAAGAGAGGATGGCTTTCACTTCAGCAGTGATAAATTCAAGAACTTCTTTGAGGAAAATATCATGATCATGAGAAAGCAAATTACGGACTCCTCTTTAAATCTACATATTCTTTGTCCTGAGACTACCAGGACCTAGGATTAAGGGAGACAAGTGTTTTAATACTATATCTCTTGACGCATTAGTGAAAATGGCATGGCCTCGAAACCTTCAAGCTGCATACTGGACCCTATTCCAACTAAACTACTGAAAGAGCTGCTTCCTGTGCTTGGCCCTCCTATGTTGAACATAATTAACGGCTCCCTATCCACCAGATGTGTACCAAACTCACTACAATTGGCAGTAATAAAGCATCTCTTGAAAAAGCCAAAACTTGAGTGAGAATTGTTTTTATTTTTTATTTTTTTTTAAACGTTCTATATCGAATATCCCATTTCTCTCAAAGATGTTAGAAAAAGCTGAAGCGCAGCAACTCACTGCCTTCCTGAAGACAAACAATGTAAATGAAATGCTTCAGTCTGGTTTTAGACCCCATCATAGCACTGAGACTGCACTTGTGAAGGTGGTAAATTACCTTTTAGTGGCGTCAGACCGAGGCTCTGCATCTGTCCTCGTGCTCCTAGACCTTAGTGCTGCTTTTGACACCATTGATCACCACATTCTTTTGGAGAGATTGGAAACCCAAATTGGTCTACACGGACAAGTTCTGGCCTGGTTTAGATCTTATCTGTGGGAAAGATATTAGTTTGTCTCTGTGGATGGTTTGTCCTCTGACAAATCAACTGTAAATTCCGGTTTTCTTCAAGGCTCTGTTTTAGGACCACTATTGTTTTCACTATATATATTTTACCTCTTGGGGATGTCATTCGAAAACATTATGTTAACTTTCACTGCTATGCGGTTGACACAGAGCTGTGCATTTCAATGAAACATGGTGAAGTCCCAAAATTGCCCTCGCTAGAAGCCTGTGTTTCAGACATAAGGAAGTGGATGGCTGTAAACTTTCTACTTTTAAACTCGGACGAAACATTGCAAAAATCAGAAACCTTCTGTCCAAAAATGAATCCATGCTTTTGTTACTTCTAGGTTAGACTACTGCAATGCTCTACTTTCCGGCTACCAGGATAAAGCACTAAATAAAACTTCAGTTAGCACTATGGCAACACGATGGCAACACCCACCCGTAGCACGCGCTCCAGCAGGTGTATCTCACTGATCATCCCTAAAGCCAACACCTCATTTGGCCGCCTTTCGTTCCAGTTCTCTGCTGCCTGTGACTGGAATGAATTGCAAAAATCGCTGAAGTTGGAGACTTATCTCCCTCACCAACTTCAAACATCTGCTATCTGAGCAGCTAACTGATCGCTGCAGCTGTACATAGTCTATCGGTAAATAGCCCACCCAATTTACCTACCTCATCCCCATACTGTTTATATTTATTTACTTTTCTGCTCTTTTGCACACCAATATCTCTACCTGTACATGACCATCTGATCATGTATCACTCCAGTGTTAATCTGCAAAATGTTAATTATTCGCCTACCTCCTCATGCCTTTTTCAAGGTTTTACTGCTAACCTACAAAGCATTACATGGGCTTGCTCCTACCTATCTCTCTGATTTGGTCCTGCCGTACATACCTACACGTACGCTACGGTCACAAGACGCAGGCCTCCTAATTGTCCCTAGAATTTCTAAGCAAACAGCTGGAGCCAGGGCTATCTCCTATAGAGCTCAATTTTTATGGCATGGTCTGCCTATTGATGCCACATTTTTTTGACGCAGACTCGGTCTCAACCTTTAAGTCTTTATTGAAGACTCATCTCTTCAGTAAGTCCTATGATTGAGTGTAGTCTGACTCAGGCGTGTGAATGTGAACGGAAAGGCCCTGGAGCAACTAACCGCCCTCCCCTCTCTCCACTGGGATTCTCTGCCTCAAACCCTATAACAGGGGCTGAGTCACTGGCTTACTGGTGCTCTTTCATGCCGTCCCTAGGAGGGGTGCATGTCTTATCCGGTGTCCTGTGTGAATTTAAGTATGCTCTCTCTAATTCTCTTTCTCGGAGGACTTGAGCCCTAGGACTGATGACTCTTTGACCTGTTGCACCCTCGACATCCACTGTGATTATTATTATTATTTTAACCTGCCGTGCTGCTGCTCCAGTTTCAACTGTTCTGCCTGTGATTATTATTATTGGACCATGCTGGTAATCTATGAACATTTGAACATCTTGGCCATGTTCTGTTATAATCTCCACCCGGCACAGCCAGAAGAAGACTGGCCACCCCTCATAGCCTGGTTCCTCTCTAGGTTTTGGCCTTTCTAGGGAGTTTTTCCTAACCAACGGGCTTCTACACCTGCATTGCTTGCGGTTTTGGGGTTTTAGGATGCACGATGTACAAAAGTGAGTTAGTTCACGTTAGTTGCACGTCCTCTATTGAAACCCCCCTCCCCCAAAAAAACACTTTACTTTCATTATAAAATGTGACCCCTGTCAATACACAGCTGGTCTCACCAGCTCCCGTATTCTCCTGTCGTTTACAAACACCTGACTGTTCTGGGGAACTACGGTAAACTTCACAATGTAAAATCATGTGACATGAAGAAAGCATATTACATAAGGTATTTATATAAAAAGTACCTACAATTATTCAAAATCTATTAAGAAAAAAGTAAAAGAGTTTCAATTGAATTGAAAAACCATCCAATGGCTATTTCCAAATACCCCGGTATACTGCCCAAGCCTAGGGGGCCAACAGGGTCTTTTCTCTCAGCCACATCACAAAATGTGTAGAATAGCATGAGCTACAAAACGGCACATTTTTCTCTTTACCCCATGGCAATGTGTGTATATTTGCAGGAAATTTGCTTTTCAAACATCAAAAGTCGCTAAACTGAGGGACGCCGCTGTAAATGAAAGTGAAAAAAACACAGCTATTGAAGGAAACGATTCAACAAAAAAAAAATATACCTAGCATAGAGCATGCTGGGAAATGTGATAATGATGGCCGTGGTTTTGCAGAACAGCAAAATTAGATTACTTGGGAGTCAACCTCGCTTGGGATTTAAAAGAGGTCGGCATACCCCTGGAGGTCAGGCCCCCCAGATACCATTTTAAAATGTGACGCGCACAAAATGTATGGTCACAGTTGTGTTTATTTGATTTTTTATTTTTTTATTTTTTTAGAAATGGTTTTATTATTTGAGAGCCAATAATTGTGCTACTTTTACTTCCTATTGTAGTCCCCCAGGTTAATGCATTAATACAACCCATAACGGTGTTGGTACTATTAGGTGGAGGCAGCAGATCTGTTGGTTGGTGGCCTTTACAATGGTGATTATGGATATTCAGAAAGAACCCTCGACTTTCCACATTTTGTTACCGTACAGCCTCATTCTAAAATGGATTAAATAAAAATATATCCTCAATGACATCACAATACCCCATAATGACATCACAATACCCCATGATAACAACACAATACCCCACAATGACATCACAATACCCCATGATAACAACACAATACCCCAAAATGACAAAGTCAAAACAGGTTTTTAGATCAGTTTTTTTCAAAAAAAAATCAAATAGCATATTTACATAAGTATTCAGACTTTATGAGACTCTAAATTGAGCTCAGGTGCTTCCTTTTTCCGTTGATCATCCTTGACATGTTTCTACAACTTGGTGTCAACCTGTGGTAAATTCAATTTATTGGACATGATTTGGAAAGGCACACACACCTGTCTATATATGGTCCCACAATTGACAGTTCATGTCAGAGCAAAAACCAAGCCATGAGGTTGTAGGAATTGTCCTTGGAGCTCCAGGACAGGATTTTGTCGAGGCACAGATCTGAGGAAGGGAACCAAAAACGTTATGCAGCATTGAAGGTCCCCAAGAACACAGTTGCCTCCATCATTCTTAAATGGAAGAAGTTTGGAACCACCAAGACTCTTCCTAGAGCTGGCCACCTGGCCAAACTGAGCAATCAGAGGAGAAGGGCCTTTGTCAGGGAGGTGACCACGAACCAAAAGGACACTGACAGAGCTCCAGAATTAATCTGTGGAAATGGGAGAACCTTCCAGAAGGACACTCATCACTGCAGCACTCCACCAATCAAGCGTTTGCCAAAATGCACCTGGACGCTGATCAAGAGAAACAAGTTCCTCTGGTCTGATGAAAACTCTGGCCTAAGAGTTCAATACCAAGCGTCACATCTGGAGGAAACCTGGTACCATTCCTACGGTGAAGCATGGTGGTGGCAGAATCGTGCTGTGGGCAGGGACTGGGAGACTAGTCAGGGTCGAGGTAAAGATGGACGGAGCAAAGTACAGAGAGATCCTTGATGAAAACCTGCTCCAGAGCGCTCAGGACCTCAGACTGGGGTGAAGGTTCCAACAGGACAACAACCATAAGCACACAGCCAGGATCACACAGAAGTGGCTTCGGGACAAGTCTCTGAATGTCCTTTAGTGGCCCAGCCAGAGCCCGGACTTGAACCCGATCTAACATCTCTGGAGAGACCAGAAAATAGCTGTGCAGCAACGCTCCCCATCAAAAGGTGGTGGCAGGTAGCCTAGGGGTTAGAGAGTTGGACTAGTAACCGAAAGGTTCAAAGACCGATTCCCCGAGCTGACAGGGTAAAAATCTGTTGTTCTGCCCCTGAACAGGCAGTTAACCCACTGTTCCTAGGTTGTCATTGAAAATAAGAATTTGTTCTTAACTGACTTGCCTAGTTAAATAAAGGTAAAATAAAAAATTTTAAAAAGGTGCTTCAACAAAGTACTGAGTACAGGGTCTGAATTATCTACGCAAATGTTATATTTCCAGGTCTAGTTTTTTTAAACAAACTTGCAAACATTTAAAAAAAAAAAATAATTAAAACAGTTTTAGCTTTGTCATTCTGGGGTATTGTGATGTCATCATGGGGTATTGTGTGTAGATTAATGAGGGAAAAATCTAATCAATCCATTTCAGAATTAGGTTGTAATGTAACAAAATGTGGAAACAGCCAAGGAGTCCGAATGCACCCTATTTATATGCACTGTGCAGCCTTACCTACGGGCGATCAGCCTACTCAGTGACACCCACAGAACACAACTGTTTATTATCTAATAATCATGGTCCTAAGATCCATACTTAAGGCTGTACACGGACCACTGCTCAGATGAAACCTCTCTCCTGGATGAAACACTAATCATCACCTGTACTCCTGGCTGAGTGAGTTAATGCAAACACACCACTATTTATCTATTTCAATCTGTATACGGACTTGCCTTTTTAAAGAAATCCTGTGTCTGTAGGCGATCCAGGGTAGAGGTCGACCTCTAATCCAGGGCCTTCAGAATCTGGACATAACTACTAGACATTTACAACAATTGTATTTATTTCACCTTTTCATGCTACACAAAGATAAATAACACATGTTGGTAAACTAATCTAATCTGCTAGGTGGACTTACTACACCTGTTGCTGAGATGTTACAGTCAACATAGGCCCTACAACACAGAGTAATTAGCCTGATGACGACCATCTTGGTTAGTGAAGATCGTTTGGTTTGTCCCAGTACGTAGTTTGTCCTCCTTACCTTTCCGTAGTCGGTTGTAAGGACCAGGTATCCGTCGTCGTGGGAACAGGAGCTGACAGTAGCAGGGAGGAGCAGCTCTTTGTTCCGCAGCCAGACACGGGCCCCCTGAAACACAACAGAAGATCAACCTCTGGGAGCACAGAGGACATTACTAGAATCTGATGCCCCTGACTGTCAACAACTACTAGAATGTGTCAATGTCAAGGGCCACTTCAGCAGGGGCATGGCACCCCATACACATGCCATAAGAGAAACATTAATTATTTCCCGTCCTGGTTCTACAGAGAGAAAACATTTCAGAGAGAAAACATTAGCTAGAAAGAGACGGTCTTCAACAGTATGAGTAACATTTAAATACAACAGCCAACAGACTGCCACCAGTCAGTCCCTGACTCAGGTTCTGACCAGTTGGAGAAGTCCTTGACACTTAGTCTCACAATCCTGCCACATAGCACAGCCTAGTCATTAGCCATCCCGGGCTGGCAGGCTCAGAGCACAGGGCTGCAGCGTCAGTGTCCACTGTGTTCTACTGAGGGAGGGCTGCAGCGTCATAGTGTCCACTGTGTTCTACTGAGGGAGGGCTGCAACATCAGTGTCCACTGTGTTCTACTGAGGGAGGGCTGCAGCGTCATAGTGTCCACTGTGTTCTACTGAGGGAGGGCTGCAGCACCATAGTGTCCACTGTGTTCTACTGAGGGAGGGCTGCAACACCATAGTGTCCACTGTATTCTACTGAGGGCTGCAACATCAGTGTCCACTGTGTTCTACTGAGGGAGGGCTGCAGCACCATAGTGTCCACTGTGTTCTACTGAGGGAGGGCTGCAGCACCATAGTGTCCACTGTGTTCTACTGAGGGAGGGCTGCAACACCATAGTGTCCACTGTATTCTACTGAGGGCTGCAACATCAGTGTCCACTGTGTTCTACTGAGGGAGGGCTGCAGCGGCAGTGTCCACTGTGTTCTACTGAGGGCTGCAACATCAGTGTCCACTGTGTTCTACTGAGGGAGGGCTGCAGCGGCATAGTGTCCACTGTGTTCTACTGAGGGAAGGCTGCAGCACCATAGTGTCCACTGTGTTCTACTGAGGGAGGGCTGCAGCGGCATAGTGTCCACTGTGTTCTACTGAGGGAAGGCTGCAGCACCATAGTGTCCACTGTGTTCTACTGAGGGAGGGCTGCAGCACCATAGTGTCCACTGTATTCTACTGAGGGCTGCAACACCATAGTGTCCACTGTGTTCTACTGAGGGAGGGCTGCAGCGGCATAGTGTCCACTGTGTTCTACTGAGGGAGGGCTGCAGCACCATAGTGTCCACTGTGTTCTACTGAGGGCTGCAACACCATAGTGTCCACTGTGTTCTACTGAGGGAGGGCTGCAGCACCATAGTGTCCACTGTATTCTACTGAGGGAGGGCTGCAACATCAGTGTCCACTGTGTTCTACTGAGGGCTGCAACATCAGTGTCCACTGTGTTCTACTGAGGGAGGGCTGCAGCACCATAGTGTCCACTGTATTCTACTGAGGGAGGGCTGCAGCACCATAGTGTCCACTGTGTTCTACTGAGGGCTGCAACATCAGTGTCCACTGTGTTCTACTGAGGGAGGGCTGCAGCACCATAGTGTCCACTGTGTTCTACTGAGGGAGGGCTGCAGCACCATAATGTCCACTGTATTCTACTGAGGGCTGCAACATCAGTGTCCACTGTGTTCTACTGAGGGAGGGCTGCAGCGGCATAGTGTCCACTGTGTTCTACTGAGGGAGGGCTGCAGCGTCATAGTGTCTGTCCACTGTGTTCTACTGAGGGCTGCAGCATCAGTGTCCACTGTGTTCTACTGAGGGAAGGCTGCAGCACCATAGTGTCCACTGTGTTCTACTGAGGGAGGGCTGCAGCGTCATAGTGTCTGTCCACTGTGTTCTACTGAGGGAGGGCTGCAGCGTCAGTGTCCACTGTGTTCTACTGAGGGCTGCAGCGTCATAGAAAACAGATGGGTGGTCTGGGTGGTCTGTCAACGACCTCCCACCCATGTGATGGATTCTGACTTTTACACCAGAAATATACTTATGTCACTGAGGGAGAGAGGGGAATGTATAACGTTTACATTCTGTCAGGATATGTTATTGTTAGACATCAGGGATCCTCTGGGAGGAGAAGAGACACAGTCTGGTACCAGGCACCATGACAGCCGTGAGTTGGGGAGGAGTGAGCACTTTGGGGCAGAGGTCAGGTTAGATGAAGTGAGGAAGAACAGATCAGTAATCTTCAGAGGTGTAAGGAGGGGCTCGGCAGGGTAGCCTAGTGGTTAGAGCGTTGGACTAGTAACCGGAAGGATGCAAGTTCAAACCCCCGAGCTGACAAGGTACAAATCTGTCGTTCTGCCCCTGAACAGGCAGTTAACCCACTGTTCCTAGGCCGTCATTGAAAATAAGAATGTTCTTCACTGACCTGCCTAGTTAAATAAAGGTAAAATAAAAAAATAAACAGGACAAAGAGTTAATATGTTCCTTGTCTTATGCAGCTGTATTTGGTTTGAGCTTTAATAAGAATCCATGAGTTTTACTTACTCTTTATCAAGAACCTAACATGTTACTGGGGAGTGAGGAAGAGGAGCCGGGTCTGCAGTAACAGGAACCACTAGCTGACTGGGGAGTGAGGAAGAGGAGCCGGGTCTGCAGTAACAGGAACCACTAGCTGACTGGGGAGTGAGGAAGAGGAGCCGGGTCTGCAGTAACAGGAACCACTAGCTGACTGGGGAGTGAGGAAGAGGAGCCGGGTCTGCAGTAACAGGAACCACTAGCTGACTGGGGAGTGAGGAAGAGGAGCCGGGTCTGCAGTAACAGGAACCACTAGCTGACTGGGGAGTGAGGAAGAGGAGCCGGGTCTGCAGTAACAGGAACCACTAGCTGACTGGGGAGTGAGGAAGAGGAGCCGGGTCTGCAGTAACAGGAACCACTAGCTGACTGGGGAGTGAGGAAGAGGAGCCGGGTCTGCAGTAACAGGAACCACTAGCTGACTGGGGAGTGAGGAAGAGGAGCCGGGTCTGCAGTAACAGGAACCACCAGCTGACTGGGGAGTGAAGTTGTAGAAACATCTCAAGGATGATCAATGGAAACAGGACTAGAGCTCAATTTAGTCTCCTAGCAAAGGGTCTGAACACTTATATAAATATTTATTTTTTAATAAATTTGCTAAAAATTTCTAACAACCAGTTTTTGCTTTGTCATTATGGGGTAGTGTGTGTAGATTGACGAGATGTTTTTTTTTTAATCAATTTTAGAATAAGGCTATAACGTAATGTGTCCAGTCCTCTCCCTAGCCCATTTTGCAAACCACTGACCAGATCTAGCTAACAGGTATGAAGCAAGCCAGTAGACTGGAGTGAGTTGTTTGTCCAACAGGAAAGGAGAGCAGAGTCGTTTGTCCAACAGGAGAGCAGAGTCGTTTGTCCAACAGGAGAGCAGAGTCGTTTGTCCAACAGGAGAGCAGAGTCGTTTGTCCAACATGAAAGGAGAGCAGAGTCATTTGTCCAACATGAAAGGAGAGCAGAGTCATTTGTCCAACAGGAAAGGAGAGCAGAGTCGTTTGTCCAACAGGAAAGGAGAGCAGAGTCGTTTGTCCAACAGGAGAGGAGAGCAGAGTCGTTTGTCCAACAGGAGAGGAGAGCAGAGTCGTTTGTCCAACAGGAGAGGAGAGCAGAGTCGTTTGTCCAACAGGAGAGGAGAGCAGAGTCGTTTGTCAAACAGGAGAGCAGAGTCGTTTGTCAAACAGGAGAGCAGAGTCGTTTGTCCAACAGGAGAGCAGAGTCATTTGTCCAACAGGAGAGCAGAGTCATTTGTCCAACAGGAAAGGAGAGCAGAGTCGTTTGTCCAACAGGAGAGGAGAGCAGAGTCGTTTGTCCAACAGGAGAGGAGAGCAGAGTCGTTTGTCAAACAGGAGAGCAGAGTCGTTTGTCCAACAGGAGAGCAGAGTCATTTGTCCAACAGGAAAGGAGAGCAGAGTCGTTTGTCCAACAGGAGAGGAGAGCAGAGTCATTTGTCCAACAGGAAAGGAGAGCAGAGTCGTTTGTCCAACATGAAAGGAGAGCAGAGTCATTTGTCCAACAGGAAAGGAGAGCAGAGTCGTTTGTCCAACATGAAAGGAGAGCAGAGTCATTTGTCCAACAGGAAAGGAGAGCAGAGTCGTTTGTCCAACAGGAAAGGAGAGCAGAGTCGTTTGTCCAACAGGAGAGCAGAGTCGTTTGTCCAACATGAAAGGAGAGCAGAGTCATTTGTCCAACAGGAAAGGAGAGCAGAGTCGTTTGTCCAACAGGAGAGCAGAGTCGTTTGTCCAACAGGAAAGGAGAGCAGAGTCGTTTGTCCAACAGGAAAGGAGAGCAGAGTCGTTTGTCCAACAGGGCATGAAAATGAACAGATCTGTAAAGCCTGTGTTCTGTGAAGATGAAACCCTAGAGCTCAACCCTAGACAATGTTATGCCTCGACCTCTGATATCAATCCTCAGGAAATACTAAAAACATGCACCTCCACGTGCTGCAGGACAGACACGGGAACTGGGTAGTGTGGCTGTGTAGGCAACACGTTTTAATTAAGGCATTTGGCTATTACTTCAAATAACACCTGGTCTTGTCATTTACATCACCAGAGTAGAGAGCACATTGAAGAAATCCATCCATAAGGAGTCATTATGGATCAGAGAATGCACAAACTGAAGAAATCCATCCATAAGGAGTCATTATGGATCAGAGAATGCACAAACTGAAGAAATCAATCCATAAGGAGTCATCATGGATCAGAGAATGCACAAACTGAAGAAATCCATCCATAAGGAGTCATTATGGATCAGAGAATGCACAAACTGAAGAAATCCATCCATAAGGAGTCATCATGGATCAGAGAATGCACAAACTGAAGAAATCCATCCATAAGGAGTCATTATGGATCAGAGAATGCACAAACTGAAGAAATCCATCCATAAGGAGTCATCATGGATCAGAGAATGCACATTGAAGAAATCCATCCATAAGGAGTCATTATGGATCAGAGAATGCACATTGAAGAAATCAATCCATAAGGAGTCATCATGGATCAGAGAATGCACAAACTGAAGAAATCCATCCATAAGGAGTCATCACGGATCAGAGAATGCACAAATTGAAGGGAAAATTAAAAATACATTTGTTCATTGCTTCCACATTATATTGTTCAGTGGCCTTTTTCCCTTTGTGCTTTTTGGTGTAATGATAGCGGGCCATTAGAGAGACAAAGCAGTCAGGCAGCAGCACCACCTATTCCACTGTTGTGTTAATGCAGCAAGCTAAATGTAGCAACACCAAGGCCCAGGGGACAGAACCAGGCAGTGAGTAGAATAGAGGGGAGGGGGAGGGGGCAAGGTCAGCGGACTGCAGAGTAACCGAGGAGGAGGAGGAGAGGAAGGCTGGGGGGCCACCTGAAAATACTCTGTCCCATTGTCTAGATGGTTACAAGAGGTTACTATAGAAACATGGAGCTAGAGACAACACAGTCGTTATGATCAATCAACCATATGGCCCAGAGAACAGACTGATGAATGGCAACTTAATGAAATACCTTGTACAGGGGGGTTGCAGTTGAGTCACAAATCACCTATCAACCACACCAGGTGTCAGTCTATGGCTAGGGTGACTGGAGTCTGACAATTTGATGGGCTTTCCTCTGACACCACCTATTATAAAGGTCCTGGATAGCAGGAAGCTTGGCACCAGTGATGTATTGGGTTGATGCACAACCCTCTGTAAAGCCTTACGGTCAGATGCCGAGCAGTTGCCATACCAGGCGGAGATGGTGCAGCTGTAGAACCTTTTGAGGATCTGAGGACCCATGCCAAATCTTTTCAGTCTCCTGCGGGGGAAAAGATTGTCGTGCCCTCTTCACGACTGTCTTGGTATGTTCGGACCATGATAGTTCTTTGGTGATGTGGACTCTCGACCCACTTGTTTTTTGCGACTGCACTTGAAGAATTTTCCAGATTGACTGACCTTCATGTCTTAAAGTAATGATGGACTGTCGTTTCTCTTTGCTTATTTGAGCGGTTCTTGCCATAATCTGGACTTGGTATTTTACCAAATAGGGCTATCTTCTGTATACCACCCCTACCTTGTCACAACACAACTGATTGGCTCAAATGCATTAAGAACAGAAATTCCACAAATGAACTTTTAACAAGACACACCTGCTAATTGAAATGTATTCCAGGTGACTACCTCATGAAGCTGGTTGAGAGAATGCTAAGAGTGTGCAACGCTGTCATCAAGGCAAAGGGTGGCTACTTTGAACAATCTCAAATATATTTAGATTTGTTTAACACTTTTTTGGTTACTACATGATTCCATAAGTGTTATTTCATAGTTTTGATGTCTTCACTATTATTCCACAATGTAGAAAATAGTCAAAATAAAAACCCAAGAGTAGGTTTCCAAACATTTGACTGGTACTATAAATATTTTATTATTACGGTGACGGTGGTCATCATCATCATCCATAACCGTCAACACAAACACCCGTTATTATTTCTCGGTGTAGAGCCAACGCCGGTGTAGTAGAGCCAACGCCGGTGTAGTAGAGCCAACGCCGGTGTAGTAGAGCCAACGCCGGTGTAGTAGAGCCAAGGCAGGTGTAGTAGAGCCAACGCAGGTGTAGTAGAGCCAACGCCGGTGTAGTAGAGCCAACGCAGGTGTAGTAGAGCCAACGCAGGTGTAGTAGAGCCAACGCCGGTGTAGTAGAGCCAACGCCGGTGTAGTAGAGCCAACGCCGGTGTAGTAGAGCCAACGCCGGTGTAGTAGAGCCAACGCCGGTGTAGTAGAGCCAACGCCGGTGTAGTAGAGCCAACGCAGGTGTAGTAGAGCCAACGCAGGTGTAGTAGAGCCAACGCAGGTGTAGTAGAGCCAACGCAGGTGTAGTAGAGCCAACGCAGGTGTAGTAGAGCCAACTCCGGTGTAGTAGAGCCAACGCAGGTGTAGTAGAGCCAACGCCGGTGTAGTAGAGCCAACGCCGGTGTAGTAGAGCCAACGCAGGTGTAGTAGAGCCAACGCAGGTGTAGTAGAGCCAACGCAGGTGTAGTAGAGCCAACTCCGGTGTAGTAGAGCCAACGCAGGTGTAGTAGAGCCAACGCCGGTGTAGTAGAGCCAACGCCGGTGTAGTAGAGCCAACGCAGGTGTAGTAGAGCCAACGCCGGTGTAGTAGAGCCAACGCAGGTGTAGTAGAGCCAACGCTACATTTTCAAACATTATTTTTTTTGGTACTACTTTTATTTATTACTTATTGTGGGATTTTTATATAAATGTGCCTAGCACTGTTGAGGAGAGCCTTCAAGTAAGAATTTCACTGTACAGTTTACACCCTGTATCCTGTTCACAGGACCAATACACTTTGATTTGATTTACATAAATAGACAAGGATACATTTAAAGTGCCCTACGGTCACCCTTGACAACAACAGAGTAGGTGTGGCCAATGGCACTGACTGTCAGGGCAGGAACCAATGACATGTCTAAAGCAGGAACCTGCAACCTCGTTTTATTGTTTTGCCTTTCTCTCTGAACAGAGCAGTCTGGCTGCAGAGGAACAGGCGATGACTTCAGGATGTCCTCTATAGCCAATACATCTCAGCTATGCGGGAGGAAGGAGAAGAAATGTTACCACTCAGTGACTCAGTAACCAGAGAATGCAGAGTCTGACCCAACATACCAGCACATGGTTCCTACTTCTAAGACAGAGTCAGAGGACTGGCAGCTATGTCTGCAGGAGTTGTTTTATGATGAGAGGAGAGAATGTAGAGGGGTTGAGGGTGTGAAACCTAATGCCTTGCCACCTCAGGCCTGTGGGATGGGGGTGAGCAGAGGGGAGAGAGGAGAGCGATGGCTATGACCTGGAATCTAAGGTTCAGGTTGGGAATCTGGGAATCCCAAGATGGGAACGTCTGAAGGGGAAACATGTTGAGAGCGACGGAAGGAACCCTCTTCCGGAGAAGAGTTAAGGGGTGTGCTTTTACCCGTGAATACCAGCTGTCCCATAGAGAGAATAAATTACATTTAGAAATACATTTCTGGGATTCACCCTCATCGTCACCCTCACCCTCAGCTCAAT
The DNA here is from genome assembly GCF_057628025.1 of Oncorhynchus mykiss. Classification (NCBI taxonomy): domain Eukaryota; kingdom Metazoa; phylum Chordata; class Actinopteri; order Salmoniformes; family Salmonidae; genus Oncorhynchus; species Oncorhynchus mykiss. The sequence continues at coordinate 57,113,257 of NC_143043.1, forward strand.
AACCAAGGTGTAAAATGGTTGATTTCTCCTGCTGGCTGTGCGAGAGACAGAGTTGTCAGAGGCACGAAGACACGGTCTCAGACTCACAACAGAACAATCAGATCAGATGAAAAACACAGTAAAGATATCAGGATGATTTCCTTTCTTCCTCTTCAGTGTCAAACTGATGCTGAATAGTACTCATAGAATAGTACTTAGTAAGGTTATGACTGCTGGTGTTTGGTTCAGCCACAGGCTGGTGGGGTTTGGTTCAGCCACAGGCTGGTGGGTGGTGTGTGTGGGTGGTGTGTGTGTGTGTGTGTTGGGGGGGGGGTACTCAGTTGTGAGGATAGATGCATGCCAGAGAGGAAGGAGACTACGGCACAGAAGACAGTCTTATACTCAGCTGGCCCCTCCCCGGAGTTTGTGTTAAACGCTCTATAACACTGCTTTCTTAGTGTCCAATAAGCTTTCTCTACCCTTAACCTTGTTCTGAACACCTCCAAAACAAAGGTCATGTGGTTTGATAAGAAGAATGCCCCTCTCCACAGGTCTGATTACTACCTCTGAGGGTTTAGAGCTTGAGGTAGTCACCTCATACCAGTACTTGGGAGTATGGCTAGACGGTACACTGTCCTTCTCTCAACACATATCAAAGCTGCAGGCTAAGGTTAAATCTAGACTTGGTTTCCTCTATCGTAATCGCTCCTCTTTCACCCCAGCTGCCAAACGAAACCTGATTCAGATGACCATCTTAGATGACTCTTTATGGGGCGTCTCTCCCAGCGTGGCGTTGGGGGCGTCTCGTCATGTGTGTTTTGTCCTATAATTTTATTTAAATGTACTTTTCAAACCCAGCCCCCGTAGGAGGACCTTTGCCTTTTTGATAGGCCGTCATTGTAAATAAGTTCTTAACTGAATTGCCTAGTTAAATAAAGAGCTATATATATATATATATATATAGATAGCAGGCAGTAGGTTGGCAGGTAGCCTAGCGGTTAGAGCAGGCAGTAGGTCGGCAGGTAGCCTAGCGGTTAGAGCAGACAGTAGGGTGGCAGGTAGCCTAGCAGTTAGAGCAGACAGTAGGGTGGCAGGTAGCCTAGCGGTTAGAGCAGACAGTAGAGTGGCAGGTAGCCTAGCGGTTAGAGCAGACAGTAGGGTGGCAGGTAGCCTAGCGGTTATAGCAGATAGTAGGGTGGCAGGTAGCCTAGCGGTTAGAGCAGACAGTAGGGTGGCAGGTAGCCTAGCGGTTAGAGCAGACAGTTGGGTGGCAGGTAGCCTAGCGGTTAGAGCAGACAGTAGGGTGGAAGGTAGCCTAGCGGTTAGAGCAGACAGTAGGGTGGCAGGTAGCTTAGCGGTTAGAGCAGACAGTAGGGTGGCAGGTAGCCTAGCGGTTAGAGCAGACAGTAGAGTGGCAGGTAGCCTAGCGGTTAGAGCAGACAGTAGGGTGGCAGGTAGCCTAGCGGTTATAGCAGATAGTAGGGTGGCAGGTAGCCTAGCGGTTAGAGCAGACAGTAGGGTGGCAGGTAGCTTAGCGGTTAGAGCAGACAATAGGGTGGCAGGTAGCCTAGCGGTTAGAGCAGACAGTAGAGTGGCAGGTAGCCTAGCGGTTAGAGCAGACAGTAGGGTGGCAGGTAGCCTAGCGGTTATAGCAGATAGTAGGGTGGCAGGTAGCCTAGCGGTTAGAGCAGACAGTAGGGTGGCAGGTAGCCTAGCGGTTAGAGCAGACAGTTGGGTGGCAGGTAGCCTAGCGGTTAGAGCAGACAGTAGGGTGGAAGGTAGCCTAGCGGTTAGAGCAGACAGTAGGGTGGCAGGTAGCTTAGCGGTTAGAGCAGACAGTAGGGTGGCAGGTAGCCTAGCGGTTAGAGCAGACAGTAGAGTGGCAGGTAGCCTAGCGGTTAGAGCAGACAGAAGGGTGGCAGGTAGCCTAGCGGTTATAGCAGATAGTAGGGTGGCAGGTAGCCTAGCGGTTAGAGCAGACAGTAGGGTGGCAGGTAGCTTAGCGGTTAGAGCAGACAGTAGGGTGGCAGGTAGCCTAGCGGTTAGAGCAGACAGTAGAGTGGCAGGTAGCCTAGCGGTTAGAGCAGACAGTAGGGTGGCAGGTAGCCTAGCGGTTATAGCAGATAGTAGGGTGGCAGGTAGCCTAGCGGTTAGAGCGTTTTGCTAGTAACCAAAAGGTCACTGGCTTAAATCCCCGATCCGACTAGGTGAACAATCTGCCGATGTGCCCTTGAGCAAGGCAGTGAACCCTAGCAGTTCCTGTAAGTCGCTCTGGAAAAGAGCGTCTGCTAAATGACTAACATGGAGGCTGCTGAGAGGAGGACGGCTCAGATGAGAATGTGAGTAGGCACAGAGAGGGCTTAGAGGATAACCCAGCCTTACAGCAGTATGTTCCCCAGGCCACACAGCTTAGAGGATAACCCATCCTTACAGCAGTATGTTCCTCAGGCCACACAGCTTAGAGGATAACCCATCCTTACAGCAGTATGTTCCCCAGGCCACACAGCTTAGAGGATAACCCAGCCTTACAGCGGCATGTTCCTCAGGCCACACAGCTTAGAGGATAACCCATCCTTACAGCAGGATGTTCCCCAGGCCACACAGTTTAGAGGATAACCCATCCTTACAGCAGTATGTTCCTCAGGCCACACAGCTTAGAGGATAACCCAGCCTTACAGCAGTATGTTCCCCAGGTCACACAGCTTAGAGGATAACCCATCCTTACAGCAGGATGTTCCCCAGGCCACACAGCTTAGAGGATAACCCATCCTTACAGCAGTATGTTCCTCAGGCCACACAGCTTAGAGGATAACCCATCCTTACAGCAGTATGTTCCCCAGGTCACACAGCTTAGAGGATAACCCATCCTTACAGCAGGATGTTCCCCAGGCCACACAGCTTAGAGGATAATCCATCCTTACAGCAGGATGTTCCCCAGGCCACACAGCTTAGAGGATAACCCAGCCTTACAGCGGCATGTTCCTCAGGCCACACAGCTTAGAGGATAACCCATCCTTACAGCAGTATGTTCCCCAGGTCACACAGTTTAGAGGATAACCCATCCTTACAGCAGTATGTTCCTCAGGCCACACAGCTTAGAGGATAACCCAGCCTTACAGCAGTATGTTCCTCAGGCCACACAGCTTAGAGGATAACCCATCCTTACAGCAGTATGTTCCTCAGGCCACACAGCTTAGAGGATATCCCATCCTTACAGCAGTATGTTCCCCAGGTCACACAGCTTAGAGGATAACCCATCCTTACAGCAGGATGTTCCCCAGGCCACACAGCTTAGAGGATAACCCATCCTTACAGCAGTATGTTCCTCAGGCCACACAGCTTAGAGGATAACCCATCCTTACAGCAGTATGTTCCCCAGGTCACACAGCTTAGAGGATAACCCATCCTTACAGCAGGATGTTCCCCAGGCCACACAGCTTAGAGGATAATCCATCCTTACAGCAGGATGTTCCCCAGGCCACACAGCTTAGAGGATAACCCAGCCTTACAGCGGCATGTTCCTCAGGCCACACAGCTTAGAGGATAACCCATCCTTACAGCAGTATGTTCCCCAGGTCACACAGCTTAGAGGATAACCCATCCTTACAGCAGGATGTTCCCCAGGCCACACAGCTTAGAGGATAATCCATCCTTACAGCAGGATGTTCCCCAGGCCACACAGCTGCATATCAGGGTCCAAAAGAGCATAAGGAAACTAATTTGTCTCTGTTACATCTACGTTCCTTTAAGAGGACATGTAATACCAGAATGGGACAGTGGCCAATGAGGCCTGATCTTTTAGTCATCTCTGCATTCCATGGAGTCACAGTGAGGGAGTTTACATGCAATGCTATTCTTTAACTCCCATGACTTGTTGGATTCCAGATGAATTAAATCTGGTTGTTTTATAGGACTAGGGTTATCAAACGTCTATCGACATGCCTGTAGTCCTTTGAGTCACAGGTAACTAGGTATTCCCCTAAAAAAGAATGCCCTTATGGATCGATGTTCAGTAACAATATATTGGCTATATACACCGGGTACCAGGCTATATACACAGGGTGCCAGGCTAAATACACAGGGTACCAGGCTATATACGCAGGGCACCAGTACTGAGTCGATGTGCAGGGATACCAGGTAATTGCGGTAGATGTGTACATATGGTAGAGATAGTGACTATGCAGCAGGATAGATATTAAACAGGGGCAGCAGCGGTGTAACGAGTCAGAAGAAGAGTGCACTATGTGTCTGTAAACTTGTCATCCCGATCGACAGACAGTCCAGCTGCGTCCTGTGTACCTCATCTACCTTGTACCCCTGCACATTGACTCGTTACGGGTACTCATATTATATATAGCCTCGCTGTTGTTATTTATTGTGTTACTATTTTACATTTCCTTACTTTTTAACTCTGCATTGTTGGAAAAGGGCTCGTAAGTAAGTCATTTCTCGGTCTGATTCTGCGCATATAATAAATAAGGTCTGATTAGTGGTCGAGCTGTCCTGTGTACCTCATCTACCTTGTACCCCTGCACATTGACTCGTTACTGGTCCCAGAGCAGCATGCTGGTGACTGACTGAAGACAGCAGCAGCACCCTGTTATACACAAACTACTGGAAACATGTGTTGCTCAACTGCATCTACTCCTTGAGAAATAACCAGTGATCATTTCACTTCGCAGGCGAAAGGGACCGCAAAAAAAGTCATTAATTATACCACCCAAAAACTGCTGGACATAAGTGTCCACTGCTCGTAAAGATGTAACAAAAGACGGTCCCGTCTCCTACAATCACTTTGGAATGAAACAATGTTTTGGAGCCGCAACAACTTCCCAAAAATATAACATGTAGAGACTTTGACTTACCTCTACAAAGAAGGAATCCATTTACAATAAATGATCCTCCAAGAAACTCTTCTGATCTTAGATTCCAGGTCCCACAGTGGAGCGGAGGACGAACATGTATTTCCTGATGCTTTCCATTCGCGAGCAGAGGTCAAGATGAGAGACGTTTCCTTCGCTCTCTTTCTTCTCCTAACGGGAATACACACCGAGTAAACCAGGGAATTCCTATTAGCGTCCCAGTCAGAAATCAGTTGTAAACGGGATTTAAAACACCTCAACAGAAATAGACACAGCGTCCGTCTGTTTGACTCGTGTACTATGTCCGGTATGAATGAGTCCGGTATGAATGAGCCCCGTATATCACTGAAGGCGGAGCTTGAAACGGTAGACTCGCCCATGAACCACGCCCTTATTGGAACAATGTAACAGCAGTGTAAATCTAATGAACTGATGATGATGCGTTTGTTATCATTTTCATTTCAATTATTAGTAGTTTAGTACACTATATATACAAAAGTATGTGGACACGCCTTCAAATTAGTGGATTCGTCCATTTCAGCTACACCCATTGCTGACAGGTGTATAAAATCAAGCACACAACCATGCAATCTCCACAGAGAAACATTAACAGTAGAATGGCCTTACTGAAGAGCTCAGTGACTTTTAACGTGGCACTGTCATAAGATGCCACCTTTCCAACAAGTCAGTTTGTAAGATTGCTGCCCTGCTAGAGCTGCCCCGGTCAACTGTAAGTGCTGTTATTGTGAAGTGGAAATGTCTAGGAGCAACAACGGCTCAGCCGTGAAGTGGTAGGCCACACAAGCTCACAGAACGGGACTGCTGAGTGCTAAAGCATGTAAAAATACAAACAAACAAAAAAGCGTCTGTCCTCAGTTGCAACACTCGCTACCGAGTTCCAAACTGCCTCTGGAAGCAACACTCACTACTGAGTTCCAAACTGCCTCTGGAAGTAACACTCACTACCGAGTTCCAAACTGCCTCTGGAAGCAACACTCACTACCGAGTTCCAAACTGCCTCTGGAAGCAACACTCACTACCGAGTTCCAAACTGCCTCTGGAAGTAACACTCACTACTGAGTTCCAACCTGCCTCTGGAAGTAACACTCACTACCGAGTTCCAAACTGCCTCTGGAAGCAACACTCACTACCGAGTTCCAAACTGCCTCTGGAAGTAACACTCGCTACCGAGTTCCAAACTGCCCCTGGAAGCAACACTCGCTACCGAGTTCCAAACTGCCCCTGGAAGCAACACTCGCTACCGAGTTCCAAACTGCCCCTGGAAGCAACACTCACTACCGAGTTCCAAACTGCCCCTGGAAGCAACACTCACTACTGAGTTCCAAACTGCCCCTGGAAGCAACACTCACTACCGAGTTCCAAACTGCCCCTGGAAGCAACACTCACTACTGAGTTCCAAACTGACTCTGGAAGCAACACTCACTACTGAGTTCCAAACTGCCCCTGGAAGCAACACTCGCTACCGAGTTCCAAACTGCCCCTGGAAGCAACACTCACTACCGAGTTCCAAACTGCCCCTGGAAGCAACACTCACTACTGAGTTCCAAACTGCCCCTGGAAGCAACACTCACTACTGAGTTCCAAACTGCCTCTGGAAGCAACACTCGCTACCGAGTTCCAAACTGCCCCTGGAAGCAACACTCACTACCGAGTTCCAAACTGCCCCTGGAAGCAACACTCACTACTGAGTTCCAAACTGCCCCTGGAAGCAACACTCACTACCGAGTTCCAAACTGCCCCTGGAAGCAACACTCACTACTGAGTTCCAAACTGCCCCTGGAAGCAACACTCACTACTGAGTTCCAAACTGCCCCTGGAAGCAACACTCACTACTGAGTTCCAAACTGCCTCTGCAAGCAACACTCGCTACCGAGTTCCAAACTGCCCCTGGAAGCAACACTCACTACCGAGTTCCAAACTGCCCCTGGAAGCAACACTCACTACTGAGTTCCAAACTGCCCCTGGAAGCAACACTCACTACTGAGTTCCAAACTGCCCCTGGAAGCAACACTCACTACTGAGTTCCAAACTGCCCCTGGAAGCAACACTCGCTACTGAGTTCCAAACTGCCCCTGGAAGCAACACTCACTACCGAGTTCCAAACTGCCCCTGGAAGCAACACTCACTACTGAGTTCCAAACTGCCCCTGGAAGCAACACTCACTACTGAGTTCCAAACTGCCTCTGGAAGCAACACTCGCTACCGAGTTCCAAACTGCCCCTGGAAGCAACACTCGCTACCGAGTTCCAAACTGCCTCTGGAAGTAACACTCACTACCGAGTTCCAAACTGCCTCTGGAAGCAACACTCGCTACCGAGTTCCAAACTGCCCCTGGAAGCAACACTCGCTACCGAGTTCCAAACTGCCTCTGGAAGTAACACTCACTACTGAGTTCCAAACTGCCTCTGGAAGCAACACTCGCTACCGAGTTCCAAACTTCCTCTGGAAGCAACACTCGCTACCGAGTTCCAAACTGCCTCTGGAAGCAACACTCACTACCGAGTTCCAACCTGCCTCTGGAAGTAACACTCACTACTGAGTTCCAAACTGCCTCTGGAAGCAACACTCACTACCGAGTTCCAAACTGCCCCTGGAAGCAACACTCGCTACCGAGTTCCAAACTGCCTCTGGAAGCAACACTCACTACCGAGTTCCAACCTGCCTCTGGAAGTAACATCAGCACAAAAACAGTTGATCGGGAACTTCATGAAATGGGTTTCCAGGGCAGAGCAGCCGCACACAAGCCTAAGATCACCATGCGCAATGCCAAGCGTTGGCTGGAGTAGCAGCAGTTTGGGGAAGGCCCTTTCCTGTTTCAGCATGACAATACCCCTATGCACAAAGCAAGGTCCATACAGAAAGGGTTTGTTGAGATCGGTGTGGAAGAACTTGACTGGCCTGCACAGAGGCCTGACCTCTGCCCCATCGAACACCTTTGAGTATTGAGCCAGGTCTTATCGCCCAACGTCAGTGCCAACCTCACTAATGCTCTTGTGGCTGAATGGAAGCAAGTCCCCTCAGAAATGTTCGTCAACATCTAGTGGAAAGCCTTCCCAGAAGAGTGGAGGCTGTTATAGCAGCAATGTTCCAACATCTAGTGGAAAGCCTTCCCAGAAGAGTGGAGGCTGTTATATCAGCAATGTTCATCAACATCTAGTGGAAAGCCTTCCCAGAAGAGTGGAGGCTGTTATAGCAGCAATGTTCCAACATCTAGTGGAAAACCTTTCCAGAAGATTGGAGGCTGTTATAGCAGCAATGTTCCTACATCTAGTGGAAAGCCTTCCCAGAAGAGTGGAGGCTGTTATAGCAGCAATGTTCCAACATCTAGTGGAAAGCCTTCCCAGAAGAGTGGAGGCTGTTATAGCAGCAATGTTCCAACATCTAGTGGAAAGCCTTCCCAGAAGAGTGGAGGCTGTTATAGCAGCAATGTTCCAACATCTAGTGGAAAGCCTTCCCAGAAGAGTGGAGGCTGTTATAGCAGCAAAGGGGGAACCAACTCCATATTAATGTCCATGATTTTGGAATGAGATGTTTGATTAGCAGGTGTCCACGTGACAACATGTAAAATGGTCCTGATTTTTTAAGCATATGTTATTGTACCTCAATGGACAGAGTCAGGGTTATCCAGGGCTGTAAAGGAGACCAGGCCATTGACTTACTTCACTGGAAGAACTGGAAGAGAGAACATAGGAGAGAGAGCATAGGAGAGGGAGAAAGAGCATAGGAGAGGGAGAGAGAGCACAGGAGAGAGAGCATAGGAGAGGGAGAGAGAGCATAGGAGAGGGAGCATAGGAGAAAGAGCATAGGAGAGAGAGTCCATAGGAGAGGAAGAGAGAGCATAGGAGAGAGAGCATAGGAGAGGGAGAGAGAGCATAGGAGAGGGAGAGAGAGAGAATAGGGTGGAGAGACAGAGAGAAATAGAGAGAGACAGAGAGAGAGATAAAAAAATAAAATGTAGTAATATTGCTGTATTACTACACAGTGCCTTATTCACCTCGGACCTTAATACACAACAACAGTTCTTCCCAAAATCTACACTTAGATCGTACTCTGGATGCTCCAACACCATAATGGAGTAGCCTGTACGGATCCACTATCAGACTCTGGATGCTCCAACACCATAATGGAGTAGCCTGTACGGATCCACTATCATACTCTGGATGCTCCAACACCATAATGGAGTAGCCTGTACGGATCCACTATCAGACTCTGGATGCTCCAACACCATAATGGAGTAGCCTGTACGGATCCACTATCAGACTCTGGATGCTCCAACACCATAATGGAGTAGCCTGTACAGATCCTCTATCAGACTCTGGATGCTCCAACACCATAATGGAGTAGCCTGTACAGATTCTCTATCAGACTCTGGATGCTCCAACACCATAATGGAGTAGCCTGTACGGATCCACTATCAGACTCTGGATGCTCCAACACCATAATGGAGTAGCCTGTACGGATCCACTATCATACTCTGGATGCTCCAACACCATAATGGAGTAGCCTGTACGGATCCACTATCAGACTCTGGATGCTCCAACACCATAATGGAGTAGCCTGTACGGATCCTCTATCAGACTCTGGATGCTCCAACACCATAATGGAGTAGCCTGTACGGATCCACTATCAGACTCTGGATGCTCCAACACCATAATGGAGTAGCCTGTACGGATCCTCTATCAAACTCTGGATGCTCCAACACCATAATGGAGTAGCCTGTACGGATCCACTATCAGACTCTGGATGCTCCAACACCATAATGGAGTAGCCTGTACGGATCCACTATCAGACTCTGGATGTTCCAACACCATAATGGAGTAGCCTGTACGGATCCACTATCAGACTCTGGATGCTCCAACACTATAATGGAGTAGCCTGTACGGATCCTCTATCAGACTCTGGATGCTCCAACACCATAATGGAGTAGCCTGTACGGATCCACTATCAGACTCTGGATGCTCCAACACCATAATGGAGTAGCCTGTACAGATTCTCTATCAGACTCTGGATGCTCCAACACCATAATGGAGTAGCCTGTACAGATCCTCTATCAGACTCTGGATGCTCCAACACCATAATGGAGTAGCCTGTACAGATCCACTATCAGACTCTGGATGCTCCAACACCATAATGGAGTAGCCTGTACAGATCCTCTATCAGACTCTGGATGCTCCAACACCATAATGGAGTAGCCTGTACAGATTCTCTATCAGACTCTGGATGCTCCAACACCATAATGGAGTAGCCTGTACGGATCCACTATCAGACTCTGGATGCTCCAACACCATAATGGAGTAGCCTGTACAGACCCTCTATCAGACTCTGGATGCTCCAACACCATAATGGAGTAGCCTGTACGGATCCACTATCAGACTCTGGATGCTCCAACACCATAATAACTGTCTGCTTGTTGAAGTTGACATGCTCATTGCATGTGATTTGTAGCGAATATTGGCTGAAATAACCTGTGCTGACCTGTGTGCTGTCTGCGGTGGGGATGTTGTTATCAAAACACCAAGTTGCCAGATAAACCGCTTTTCTATCATAATAAGGTAAAGTCATTTCCGGTCACGAATTGCAGACTTGTTTTTGAGTTGCTGTGCGTTTTGTTGCCAACCTGTTTTGCTACCTGACAAATTTACGGTTTTTACTTTTTAATTACCGTTTATATTTTTGTTTTTTCCTCCTCAACTTTTTCACTCTGGACGCTTTATCTGGACACGGTTCGTCAGGACCTCCAACAGCCGAAGCTAAGTTGTAACATTAACATGATGCCTTCTAATTGCAGTCGCTGTACTCGCGTTACGGCGAGGATAGCTGTGCTACAAGCCCAGCTTCAGACGCAATCACTAGGCAAGGGTAATTTCAGTGTAGGAAAGGATGAAACAGCGTCTGTGCCACCAGTAAGTACAGATAGTAGTATAAATCCCCTGGCACAGTCCCCGCAGCCGGACAACTTTCTCACGGTTTCTGGAAGGAAATGCTGTAGGAACGCTCAACCGGTGTCGCTCATTCAGCCGACAGAAACTTTCAACCGGTTTTCCCCATTAAGCAGCGGGTCGGAGTCAGAGGCCGAGTCTTCTCTGGTCTCTACTCCTCCCGTTACGGGGTCTGAGACGCCGAAGCCTCCCACCATTAGCTCTGACAAATTGAAAACCCTAGTCATTGGCGACTCCATTACCCTCAGTATTAGACTTAAAACGAATCATCCAGCGATCATACACTGTTCACCAGGGGGCAGGGCTGCTGACGTTAAGGCTAATCTGAAGATGGTGCTGGCTAAAGCTAAAACTGGCGAGTGTAGAGAGTATAGGGATATTATTATCCACGTCGACACCAACGATGTTAGGATGAAACAGTCAGGAGGTCACCAAGCGCAACATAGCTTCAGTGTGTAAATCAGCTAGAAAGATGTGTCGGCATCGAATAATTGTCTCTGGCCCCCTCCCAGTTAGGGGGAGTGATGAGCTCTACAGCAGAGTCTCACAACTCAATCGCTGGTTGAAAACTGTTTTCTGCCCCTCCCAAAAGATAGAATTTGTAGATAATTGGCCCTCTTTCTGGGACTCACCCACAAACAGGACCAAGCCTGACCTGCTGAGGAGTGACGGACTCCATCCTAGCTGGAGGGGTGCTCTCATTTTATCTACCAACATAGACAGGGCTCTAACTCCTCTAGCTCCACAATGAAATAGGGTGCAGGCCAGGCAGCAGGCTGTTAGCCCGCCTGCCAGCATAGTGGAGTCTGCCACTAGCAGAGTCAGTGTAGTCAGCTCAGCTATCACCATTGAGACCATGTCTGTGCCTCGACCTAGGTTGGGCAAAACTAAACATGGCGGTGTTCGCCTTAGCAATCTCACTAGGATAAAGACCACCTCCATTCCTGTCATTATTGAAAGAGATCATGATACCTCACATCTCAAAATAGGGCTACTTAATGTTAGATCCCTTACTTCAAAGGCAATTATAGTCAATGAACTAATCACTGATCATAATCTTGATGTGATTGGCCTGACTGAAACATGACTTAAGCCTGATGAATTTACTGTGTTAAATGAGGCCTCACCTCCTGGCTACACTAGTGACCATATTCCCCGTGCATCCCGCAAAGGCGGAGGTGTTGCTAACATTTACGATAGCAAATTTCAATTTACAAAAAAAAAATGACGTTTTCGTCTTTTGAGCTTCTAGTCATGAAATCTATGCAGCCTACTCAATCACTTTTTATAGCTACTGTTTACAGGCCTCCTGGGCCATATACAGCGTTCCTCACTGAGTTCCCTGAATTCCTATCGGACCTTGTAGTCATAGCGGATAATATTCAAATCTTTGGTGACTTTAATATTCACATGGAAAAGTCCACAGACCCACTCCAAAAGGCTTTCGGAGCCATCATCGACTCAGTGGGTTTTGTCCAACATGTCTCTGGACCCACTCACTGTCACAGTCATACGCTGGACCTAGTTTTGTCCCATGGAATAAATGTTGTGGATCTTAATGTTTTTCCTCATAATCCTGGACTATCGGACCACCATTTTATTACGTTTGCAATTGCAACAAATAATCTGCTCAGACCCCAACCAAGGATCATCAAAAGTCGTGCTATAAATTCACAGACAACACAAAGATTCCTTGATGTCCTTCCAGATTCCCTCTGTCTACCCAAGGACGCCAGAGGACAAAAATCAGTTAACCACCTAACTGAGGAACTCAATTTAACCTTGCGCAATACCCTAGATGCAGTTGCACCCCTAAAAACTAAAAACATTTCTCATAAGAAACTAGCTCCCTGGTACACAGAAAATACCCGAGCTCTGAAGCAAGCTTCCAGAAAATTGGAACGGAAATGGCGCCACACCAAACTGGAAGTCTTCCGACTAGCTTGGAAAGACAGTACTGTGCAGTACCGAAGAGCCCTTACTGCTGCTCGATCATCCTATTTTTCTAACTTAATTGAGGAAAATAAGAACAATCCGAAATTCCTTTTTGATACTGTCGCAAAGCTAACTAAAAAGCAGCATTCCCCAAGAGAGGATGACTTTCACTTTAGCAGTGATAAATTCATGAACTTCTTTGAGGAAAAGATTATGATTATTAGAAAGCAAATTACGGACTCTTCCTTAAATCTGCGTATTCCTTCAAAGCTCAGTTGTCCTGAGTCTGCACAACTCTGCCAGGACCTAGGATCAAGAGAGACGCTCAAGTGTTTTAGTACTATATCTCTTGACACAATGATGGAAATAATCATGGCCTCTAAACCTTCAAGCTGCATACTGGACCCTATTCCAACTAAACTACTGAAAGAGCTGCTTCCTGTGCTTGGCCCTCCTATGTTGAACATAATAAACGACTCTCTATCCACCGGATGTGTACCAAACTCACTAAAAGTGGCAGTAATAAAGCCTCTATTGAAAAAGCCAAAACTTGACCCAGAAAATATAAAAAACTATCGGCCTAAACTATCGAATCTTCCATTCCTCTCAATTTTAGAAAAGGCTGTTGCGCAACAACTCACTGCCTTCCTGAAGACAAACAATGTATATGAAATGCTTCAGTCTGGTTTTAGACCCCATCATAGCACTGAGACGGCACTTGTGAAGGTGGTAAATGACATTTTAATGGCATCGGACCGAGGCTCTGCATCTGTTCTCGTGCTCCTAGACCTTAGTGCTGCTTTTGATACCATCGATCACCACATTCTTTTGGAGAGATTGGAAACCCAAATTGGTCTACACGGACAAGTTCTGGCCTGGTTTAGATCTTATCTGTCGGAAAGATATCAGTTTGTCTCTGTGAATAGTTTGTCCTCTGACAAATCAACTGTAAATTTCGGTGTTCCTCAAGGTTCCGTTTTAGGACCACTATTGTTTTCACTATATATTTTACCTCTTGGGGATGTTATTCGAAAACATAATGTTAACTTTCACTGCTATGCGGATGACACACAGCTGTACATTTCAATTAAACATGGTGAAGCCCCAAAATTGCCCTTGCTAGAAGAATGTGTTTCAGACATAAGGAAGTGGATGGCTGCAAACTTTCTACTTTTAAACTCCGACAAAACAGAGATGCTTGTTCTAGGTCCCAAGAAACAAAGAGATCTTCTGTTGAATCTGACAATTAATCTTAATGGTTGTACAGTCGTCTCAAATAAAACTGTGAAGGACCTCGGCGTTACTCTGGACCCTGATCTCTCTTTTGAAGAACATATCAAGACAATTTCGAGGACAGCTTTTTCCATCTACGTAACATTGCAAAAATCAGAAAATTTCTGTCCAAAAATGATGCTGAAAAATTAATCCATGCTTTTGTCACTTCTAGGTTAGACTACTGCAATGCTCTACTTTCCGGCTACCCGGATAAAGCACTAAATAAACTTCAGTTAGTGCTAAATACGGCTGCTAGAATCCTGACTAGAACCAAAAAATTTGATCATATTACTCCAGTGCTAGCCTCTCTACACTGGCTTCCTGTCAAAGCAAGGGCTGATTTCAAGGTTTTACTGCTAACTTACAAAGCATTACATGGGCTTGCTCCTACCTATATCTCCGATTTGGTCCTGCCGTACATACCTACACGTACGCTACGGTCACAAGACGCAGGCCTCCTAATTGTCCCTAGAATTTCTAAGCAAACAGCTGGAGGCAGGGCTTTCTCCTATAGAGCTCCATTTTTATGGAACGGTCTGCCTACCCATGTCAGAGACGCAAACTCGGTCTCAACCTTTAAGTCTCTACTGAAGACTCATCTCTTCAGTGGGTCATATGATTGAGTGTAGTCTGGCCCAGGAGTGGGAGGGTGAACGGAAAGGCTCTGGAGCAACGAACCGCCCTTGCTGTCTCTGCCTGGCCGGTTCCCCTCTTTCCACTGGGATTCTCTGCCTCTAACCCTATTACAGGGGCTGAGTCACTGGCTTACTCGGGCTCTCTCATGCCGTCCCTGGAGGGGGTGCGTCACCCCCCCCCCCCCCCCCCGTCACCCCCCCCCCCCCCCCCCCCCACCGGTGTCCTGTGTGAATCTAGGTGTGCGTTCTCTAATTCTCTCCTTCTCTCTTTCTCTCTCTCGGAGGACCTGAGCCCTAGGACCATGCCCCAGGACTACCTGACATGATGACTCCTTGCTGTCCCCAGTCCACCTGGCTGTGCTGCTGCTCCAGTTTCAACTGTTCTGCCTTAATATTATTTGACCATGCTGGTCATTTATGAACATTTGAACATCTTGGCCATGTTCTGTTATAATCTCCACCCGGCACAGCCAGAAGAGGACTGGCCATCCCACATATGCTCTCTCTAATTCTCTCTTTCTTTCTCTCTCTCGGAGGACTCGCCCTAGGACCATGCCCCAGGAATACCTGACATGATGACTCCTTGCTGTCCCCAGTCCACCTGGCTGTGCTGCTGCTCCAGTTTCAACTGTTCTGCCTTATTAGTATTCGACCATGCTGGTCATTTATGAACATTTGAACATCTTGACCATGTTTTGCTATAATCTCCACCCGGCACAGCCAGAAGAGGACTGGCCACCAATTATCAGGTAGGTAAAGGAGCTATCAGGTAGGTAAAGGAGCTATCAGGTAGGTAAAGGAGCTATCAGGTAGGAATAGGAACTATCAGGTAGGTAAAGGAGCTATCAGGTAGGTAATCATATAGGAACTATCAGGTAGGTAAAGGAATTATCAGGTAGGTAAAGGAGCTATCAGGTAGGTAAAGGAGCTATCAGGTAGGTAAAGGAGCTATCAGGTAGGTATAGGAGGTGTCAGAGCTGTGCATTCCTAAACTGGTACTGTGTCTAGCCAGTGTTCCTCATAAAGGGAGTGCTGATCTAGGACCAGTATTGTCATTTAGATGATAATGAATGGGATTATAAGGACAGAGAAGAATCTGATCCTAGATCAGCAGTATGAGACGCTGCTTGAATATGGGCCCTGATCTCCTAATTCACTACACTACTAATTCACCTCATTCTCTGTCCAGACTAGACCAGTCAGACTGACTGATTCCCTGTAACGGCTGTGGGTCTGCTGATGGAGCCTACTGCAGTCAGTGGTCAAAGCCTGTTGCAACATTTATAGTCCATCTCTGTTGTGGCCCAACATGTGTTAACTACAAATGACGTTCCTCTATCGAAGACCGAGCCTCTTAAAGGGAAACTGTTTTTACAGTCTCCCTACATAATGATGAGTGATGAGGTTTTTCAGACATAATGATTAGTGATGAGGTGTTTCAGACATAATGATGAGTGATGAGAGGTGTTTCAGACATAATGATGAGTGATGAGAGGTGTTTCAGACATAATGATTAGTGATGAGGTGTTTCAGACATAATGATTAGTGATGAGGTGTTTCAGACATAATGATTAGTGATGAGAGGTGTTTCAGACATAATGATCAGTGATGAGGTGTTTCAGACATAATGATTAGTGATAGGTGTTTCAGACATAATGATTAGTGATGAGAGGTGTTTCAGACATAATGATTAGTGATGAGGTGTTTCAGACATAATGATGAGTGATGAGAGGTGTTTCAGACATAATGATTAGTGATGAGAAGTGTTTCAGACAATGATTAGTGATGAGAGGTGTTTCAGACATAATGATTAGTGATGAGGTGTTTCAGACATAATGATTAGTGATGAGAGGTGTTTGACATAATGATTAGTGATGAGGTGTTTCAGACATAATGATGAGTGATGAGAGGTGTTTCAGACATAATGATGAGTGATGAGAAGTGTTTCAGACAATGATTAGTGATGAGAGGTGTTTCAGACATAATGATTAGTGATGAGAAGTGTTTCAGACAATGATTAGTGATGAGAGGTGTTTCAGACATAATGATTAGTGATGAGAGGTGTTTCAGACATAATGATTAGTGATGAGAGGTGTTTCAGACATAATGATTAGTGATGAGAGGTGTTTCAGACATAATGATTAGTGATGAGAGGTGTTTCAGACATAATGATTAGTGATGAGAGGTGTTTCAGACATAATGATTAGTGATGAGAGGTGTTTCAGACATAATGATTAGTGATGAGAGGTGTTTCAGACATAATGATTAGTGATGAGAGGTGTTTCAGACATAATGATTAGTGATGAGAGGTGTTTCAGACATAATGATTAGTGATGAGAGGTGTTTCAGACATAATGATTAGTGATGAGAGGTGTTTCAGACATAATGATTAGTGATGAGAGGTGTTTCAGACATAATGATTAGTGATGAGAGGTGTTTCAGACATAATGATTAGTGATGAGAGGTGTTTCAGACATAATGATTAGTGATGAGAGGTGTTTCAGTAAGAAAATGTATGCACTCACATAAGTCGCACTGGATAAGAGCGCCTGCTAAATTATTTGATTTGATAAGAGTGTCTGCTACATTACTAAAAAGCTAGCTAGCTAGTTGTGTTTGCTATACCAACAATGTACTGTAGTCTAACATTACAGCTAAATAGCTAGTTGTGTTTGCTATACCAAAAATGTACTGTAGTCTAACATTATAGCTAGATAGCTAGTTGTGTTTGCTATACCAAAAATGTACTGTAGTCTAACATTATAGCTAGATAGCTAGTTGTGTTTGCTATACCAAAAATGTACTGTAGTCTAATGTTACAACTAGATAGCTAATTAGCCTAGCTAGACTCAGTGCCTCTCATTAAGAGCAAAACTAGAGAGATGTTTTTTCGATGATGACAAAGAGTAAAGGAATGACTTTGGCTTGATGACTTTGAGTAACTATACCTGTGTGTTTTAGGTAGCTAGCTAACGTGTGTCTGTGA
Source organism: Oncorhynchus mykiss (assembly GCF_057628025.1). Lineage (NCBI taxonomy): Eukaryota > Metazoa > Chordata > Actinopteri > Salmoniformes > Salmonidae > Oncorhynchus > Oncorhynchus mykiss. Next base: position 57,130,889 of record NC_143043.1, read on the forward strand.
GATGACTCATATTAGTCTGGGAGTAACTACACCTGTTTTGGAGAGGTGCTGGCTAGCAGAGTAGAACACCTGTTTAGGAGAGGTGCTGGCTAGCAGAGTAGAACACCTGTTTAGGAGAGGTGCTGGTTAGCAGAGTAGAACACCTGTTTAGGAGAGGTGCTGGCTAGCAGAGTAGAACACCTGTTTAGGAGAGGTGCTGGCTAGCAGAGTAGAACACCTGTTTAGGAGAGGTGCTGGCTAGCAGAGTAGAACACCTGTTTAGGAGAGGTGCTGGTTAGCAGAGTAGAACACCTGTTTAGGAGAGGTGCTGGCTAGCAGAGTAGAACACCTGTTTAGGAGAGGTGCTGGCTAGCAGAGTAGAACACCTGTTTAGGAGAGGTGCTGGCTATCAGAGTAGAACACCTGTTTAGGAGAGGTGCTGGTTAGCAGAGTAGAACACCTGTTTAGGAGAGGTGCTGGTTAGCGGAGTAGAACACCTGTTTAGGAGAGGTGCTGGCTAGCAGATATACTGTATTCTAGTCATGGTTCATCCTATATAACTACTGCTGTCCACTACATATGTATATACTGTATTCTAGTTCATCCTATATAACTACTGTTGTCCACTTCATATGTATATACTGTATTCTAGTCAGGGTTCATCCTGTTGTCCACTTCATATGTATATACTGTATTCTAGTTCATCCTATATAACTACTGCTGTCCACTACATATGTATATACTGTATTCTAGTTCATCCTATATAACTACTGCTGTCCACTTCATATGTATATACTGTATTCTAGTTCATCCTATATAACTACTGCTGTCCACTTCATATGTATATACTGTATTCTAGTTATGGTTCATCCTATATAACTACTGCTGTCCACACCTTTTCTATTCGTATACTGTCCCTAATGTCTATACATTCCATCATATGTGTATAAAACATTAAGAACACCTTCCTAATATTGATTTGCACACACCATTTTTAATAGAGTCCATCAACACACTGTTTTCCAACGCAATTGTATAGCCTATATAAATGTTGCGCAACATGAGCTCATGGGCTCTCATGAAGTGTTGGATTAGATCTTCTAATCCATTTGTATTGACGTCAGAGGGATTAGTGAGACAATAGAGTGCTGAGTACCAGGCAGTTAGCCAGTTTGGTAGGCTACTGATGACCATCAGCAGCATCAGAGCTTGGTGTAGTCTAATTACCGTGACTAAACGGTCACGTGGAATTTGACTGGGGGTGTAGCCACTGGCCACATGTTTAGTTAAAATACATAAAAATACCAAAAATGTTTGGGGGCTTGCCTGTTTTGCATGTTATTTTGGAATTAATACGTGTCACATATCAGTTTGCAAACAATGTCAAAAAATAATATATATCATTGAGTTAATAAAGCCGCATACAAACATGGTCTCTTCTTTGTTTTCTTGAGTAAAGCAGCTCCAAAATGTAGGTGAATCAGCCTGACTCAGTGGTTTCTGTGGTGGTGGGGCGAACCAGCAGAAAGTAGGAGCATTGCGCCGTGATTGGCTCAGGGTTCTGTCACTCATGAGGACAGTACGTCATCGCCAAGTTTAAGTGCTTAGTAAAGGTAAACATCCAAAATGTCAGCCCTTTGGGTCCTGCCATTGAGTTATGCTACAAGTGGCATTCCAAGAAGGCTCAAGGTCATTGTCCACAGATAAAATTACCTCAAATCACGTTATATCTACAGTAGATTTGATTGGACTGATCATGTCAACATCTTACATTCAAAATCTTAGCTAGCAGTCATCAATCTACTGGCAAATCCATTTATAAATCCATTTGATTTGATACTTAGTAGATGTAGACAGGGCTTTATAAATATACATGGGATTGATTGATGCATCCATACAGGATGTGTCCCAAATGGCTTCCTGTTCCCCAAGGGCTTCCTGTTCCCTGAGGGCTTCCTGTTCCCTGAGGGCTTCCTGTTCCCCGAGGGCTTCCTGTTCCCTGAGGGCTTCCTGTTCCCCGAGGGCTTCCTGTTCCCTAAGGGCTTCCTGTTCCCTCAGGGCTTCCTGTTTCCTGAGGGCTTCCTGTTCCCTCAGGGCTTCCTGTTCCCTGAGGGTTTCCTGTTCCCTGAGGGCTTCCTGTTCCCTAAGGGCTTCCTGTTCCCTCAGGGCTTCCTGTTTCCTGAGGGCTTCCTGTTCCCTCAGGGCTTCCTGTTCCCTGAGGGTTTCCTGTTCCCTGAGGGCTTCCTGTTCCCTAAGGGCTTCCTGTTCCCTCAGGGCTTCCTGTTCCCTCAGGGCTTCCTGTTCCCTAAGGGCTTCCTGTTCCCTGAGGGCTTCCTGTTCCCTCAGGGCTTCCTGTTCCCTCAGGGCTTCCTGTTCCCTCAGGGCTTCCTGTTCCCTCAGGGACCTGGTAAAAAAAAATATAGCACTGTATAAAGAATACAGTGGCATTTGTGACACAGACACCCAGCAGTCAGTCCATCAGCATGGTAAACAGACACCCAGCAGTCAGTCCATCAGCATGGTAAACAGACACCCAGCAGTCAGTCCATCAGCATGGTAAACAGACACCCAGCAGTCCATCAGCATGGTAAACAGACACCCAGCAGTCAGTCCATCAGGATGGTAAACAGACACCCAGCAGTCAGTCCATCAGCATGGTAAACAGACACCCAGCAGTCAGTCCATCAGCATGGTAAACAGACACCCAGCAGTCAGTCCATCAGCATGGTGAACAGACACCCAGCAGTCAGTCCATCAGCATGGTAAACAGACACCCAGCAGTCAGTCCATCAGCATGGTAAACAGACACCCAGCAGTCCATCAGCATGGTAAACAGACACCCAGCAGTCAGTCCATCAGCATGGTAAACAGACACCCAGCAGTCAGTCCATCAGCATGGTAAACAGACACCCAGCAGTCCATCAGCATGGTAAACAGACACCCAGCAGTCCATCAGCATGGTGAACAGACACCAGGAGTCCATCAGCATGGTAAACAGACACCCAGCAGTCCATCAGCATGGTAAACAGACACCCAGCAGTCCATCAGCATGGTGAACAGACACCCAGCAGTCCATCAGCATGGTAAAAATACACCCAACAGTCCATCAGCATGGAAAACAGACACCCAGCAGTCCATCAGCATGGTAAACAGACACCCAGCAGTCCATCAGCATGGTGAACAGACACCCAGCAGTCCATCAGCATGGTGAACAGACACCCAGCAGTCCATCAGCATGGTGAACAGACACCAAGCAGTCCATCAGCATGATGAACAGACACCCAGCAGTCCATCAGCATGATGAACAGACACCCATCAGTCCATCAGCATGAACAACAGGCACCCAGCAGTCCATCAGCATGGTAAACAGACACCCAGCAGTCCATCAGCATGGTGAACAGACACCCAGCAGTCGAGCAGCATGGTGAACAGACACCCAGCAGTCCATCAGCATGTTAAACAGACACCCAGCAGTCCATCAGCATGGTAAACAGACACCCAGCAGTCCATAAGCAAGGTAAACAGACACCCAGCAGTCCATCAGCATGGTAAACAGACACCCAGCAGTCCATCAGCATGGTAAACAGACACCCAGCAGTCCATCATTATGGTGAACAGACACCAGGAGTCCATCAGCATGGTAAACAGACACCCAGCAGTCCATCAGCATGGTAAACAGACACCGAGCAGTCCATCAGCATGGTGAACAGACACCCAGCAGTCCATCAGCATGGTGAACAGACACCCAGCAGTCCATCAGCATGAACAACAGGCACCCAGCAGTCCATCAGCATGATGAACAGACACCCAGCAGTCCATCAGCATGATGAACAGACACCCATCAGTCCATCAGCATGAACAACAGGCACCCAGCAGTCCATCAGCATGGTAAACAGACACCCAGCAGTCCATCAGCATGGTGAACAGACACCCAGCAGTCGAGCAGCATGGTGAACAGACACCCAGCAGTCCATCAGCATGTTAAACAGACACCCAGCAGTCCATCAGCATGGTAAACAGACACCCAGCAGTCAGTCCATCAGCATGGTGAACAGACACCCAGCAGTCCATCAGCATGGTGAACAGACACCCAGCAGTCCATCAGCATGGTAAACAGACACCCAGCAGTCCATCAGCATGGTAAACAGACACCCAGCAGTCCATCAGCATGGTAAACAGACACCCAGCAGTCCATCAGCATGGTGAACAGACACCCAGCAGTCCATCAGCATGGTAAACAGACACCCAGCAGTCCATCAGCATGGTAAACAGACACCCAGCAGTCCATCAGCATGGTAAACAGACACCCAGCAGTCCATCAGCATGGTGAACAGACACCCAGCAGTCCATCAGCATGGTGAACAGACACCCAGCAGTCCATCAGCATGGTGAACAGACACCCAGCAGTCCATCAGCATGGTGAACAGACACCCAGCAGTCCATCAGCATGGTAAACAGACACCCAGCAGTCAGTCCATCAGTATGGTAAACAGACACCCAGCAGTCCATCAGCATGGTGAACAGACACCCAGCAGTCCATCAGCATGATAAACAGACACCCAGCAGTCCATCAGCATGAACAACAGGCACCCAGCAGTCCATCAGCATGGTAAACAGACACCCAGCAGTCCATCAGCATGGTGAACAGACACCCAGCAGTCCATCAGCATGGTAAACAGACACCCAGCAGTCCATCAGCATGGTGAACAGACACCCAGCAGTCCATCAGCATGATAAACAGACACCCAGCAGTCCATCAGCATGGTAAACAGACACCCAGCAGTCCATCAGCATGGTGAACAGACACCCAGCAGTCCATCAGCATGATAAACAGACACCCAGCAGTCCATCAGCATGAACAACAGACACCCAGCAGTCCATCAGCATGGTGAACAGACACCCAGCAGTCCATCAGCATGGGGAACAGACACCCAGCAGTCCATCAGCATGATAAACAGACACCCAGCAGTCCATCAGCATGGTGAACAGACACCCAGCAGTCCATCAGCATGTTGAACAGACACCCAGCAGTCCATCAGCATGATAAACAGACACCCAGCAGTCCATCAGCATGGTGAACAGACACCCAGCAGTCCATCAGCATGGTGAACAGACACCCAGCAGTCCATCAGCATGGTGAACAGACACCCAGCAATCCATCAGCATGGTGAACAGACACCCAGCAGTCGAGCAGCATGGTGAACAGACACCCAGCAGTCCATCAGCATGTTAAACAGACACCCAGCAGTCCATCAGCATGGTAAACAGACACCCAGCAGTCAGTCCATCAGCATGGTGAACAGACACCCAGCAGTCCATCAGCATGGTGAACAGACACCCAGCAGTCCATCAGCATGGTAAACAGACACCCAGCAGTCCATCAGCATGGTAAACAGACACCCAGCAGTCCATCAGCATGGTAAACAGACACCCAGCAGTCCATCAGCATGGTGATCAGACACCCAGCAGTCCATCAGCATGGTGAACAGACACCCAGCAGTCCATCAGCATGGTGAACAGACACCCAGCAGTCCATCAGCATGGTGAACAGACACCCAGCAGTCCATCAGCATGGTAAACAGACACCCAGCAGTCAGTCCATCAGTATGGTAAACAGACACCCAGCAGTCCATCAGCATGGTGAACAGACACCCAGCAGTCCATCAGCATGAACAACAGGCACCCAGCAGTCCATCAGCATGGTAAACAGACACCCAGCAGTCCATCAGCATGGTGAACAGACACCCAGCAGTCCATCAGCATGGTAAACAGACACCCAGCAGTCCATCAGCATGGTGAACAGACACCCAGCAGTCCATCAGCATGATAAACAGACACCCAGCAGTCCATCAGCATGAACAACAGACACCCAGCAGTCCATCAGCATGGTGAACAGACACCCAGCAGTCCATCAGCATGGTGAAGACACCCAGCAGTCCATCAGCATGATGAACAGACACCCAGCAGTCCATCAGCATGATGAACAGACACCCAGCAGTCCATCAGCATGAACAGCAGGCACCCAGCAGTCCATCAGCATGTTAAACAGACACCCAGCAGTCCATCAGCATGGTGAACAGACACCCAGCAGTCCATCAGCATGGTAAACAGACACCCAGCAGTCAGTCCATCAGTATGGTAAACAGACACCCAGCAGTCCATCAGCATGGTGAACAGACACCCAGCAGTCCATCAGCATGATAAACAGACACCCAGCAGTCCATCAGCATGAACAACAGGCACCCAGCAGTCCATCAGCATGGTAAACAGACACCCAGCAGTCCATCAGCATGGTGAACAGACACCCAGCAGTCCATCAGCATGGTAAACAGACACCCAGCAGTCCATCAGCATGGTGAACAGACACCCAGCAGTCCATCAGCATGATAAACAGACACCCAGCAGTCCATCAGCATGGTAAACAGACACCCAGCAGTCCATCAGCATGGTGAACAGACACCCAGCAGTCCATCAGCATGATAAACAGACACCCAGCAGTCCATCAGCATGAACAACAGACACCCAGCAGTCCATCAGCATGGTGAACAGACACCCAGCAGTCCATCAGCATGGGGAACA
>NC_143043.1:57317446-57432446 GCF_057628025.1 Oncorhynchus mykiss
TGACCCACTAACTGACCCAGAGCCAGAGATGAGTCTGTCCCTTTAAGGCTTGGTAACCATGATGACCCACTGACTACCCCCAGAGCCAGAGATGAGTCTGTCCCTTTAAGGCTTGGTGGCCATGATGACCCACTAACTGGCCCAGAGCCAGAGATGCATCTACCTCAACAGAGCTGCTCTGATCTCATCCCACTACTGTCTCACCATGTCACTGGAGACAGGAAGAGGATTTAAGAGGCTTTTAACCGGGTTTAGATCTGGCCACCCTCTTCTCTTCACTGCTATTGTTCTCTGTTGGAGTGCTACTGAGTGGGAATCAGTAGAGTTTAGGGTGAATGCTCCTCAGTGCTACTGAGTGGGAATCAGTAGAGTTTAGGGTGAATGCTCCTCAGTGCTACTGAGTGGGAATCAGTAGAGTTTAGGGTGAATGCTCCTCAGTGCTACTGAGTGGGAATCAGTAGAGTTTAGGGTGAATGCTCCTCAGTGCTACTGAGTGGGAATCAGTAGAGTTTAGGGTGAATGCTCCTCAGAGCTACTGAGTGGGAATCAGTAGAGTTTTGGGTGAATGCTCCTCAGTGCTACTGAGTGGGAATCAGTAGAGTTTAGGGTGAATGCTCCTCAGTGCTACTGAGTGGGAATCAGTAGAGTTTAGGGTGAATGCTCCTCAGTGCTACTGAGTGGGAATCAGTAGAGTTTAGGGTGAATGCTCCTCAGTGCTACTGAGTGGGAATCAGTAGAGTTTAGGGTGAATGCTCCTCAGTGCTACTGAGTGGGAATCAGTAGAGTTTAGGGTGAATGCTCCTCAGTGCTACTGAGTGGGAATCAGTAGAGTTTAGGGTGAATGCTCCTCAGTGCTACTGAGTGGGAATCAGTAGAGTTTAGGGTGAATGCTCCTCAGAGCTACTGAGTGGGAATCAGTAGAGTTTAGGGTGAATGCTCCTCAGTGCTACTGAGTGGGAATCCGTAGGGTTTAGGGTGAATGCTCCTCAGTGCTACTGAGTGGGAATCAGTAGAGTTTAGGGTGAATGCTCCTCAGTGCTACTGAGTGGGAATCAGTAGAGTTTAGGGTGAATGCTCCTCAGTGCTACTGAGTGGGAATCAGTAGAGTTTAGGGTGAATGCTCCTCAGTGCTACTGAGTGGGAATCAGTAGAGTTTAGGGTGAATGCTCCTCAGTGCTACTGAGTGGGAATCAGTAGAGTTTAGGGTGAATGCTCTTCAGTGCTACTGAGTGGGAACCAGTAGAGTTTAGGGTGAATGCTCCTCAGTGCTACTGAGTGGGAATCAGTAGAGTTTAGGGTGAATGCTCCTCAGTGCTACTGAGTGGGAATCAGTAGAGTTTAGGGTGAATGCTCCTCAGTGCTACTGAGTGGGAATCAGTAGAGTTTAGGGTGAATGCTCTTCAGTGCTACTGAGTGGGAATCAGTAGAGTTTAGGGTGAATGCTCCTCAGTGCTACTGAGTGGGAATCAGTAGAGTTTAGGGTGAATGCTCCTCAGTGCTACTGAGTGGGAATCAGTAGAGTTTAGGGTGAATGCTCTTCAGTGCTACTGAGTGGGAACCAGTAGAGTTTAGGGTGAATGCTCCTCAGTGCTACTGAGTGGGAACCAGTAGAGTTTAGGGTGAATGCTCCTCAGTGCTACTGAGTGGGAACCAGTAGAGTTTAGGGTGAATGCTATATATGGATATCTGAAGCACATTACTTTATCTTTGTTAATGCCTAAAGCTTCAAACTGTATGGTTGAAACTTAGTCAGGGTTTGGAATCTGATCTGTCTGTTTCAGTCCATCTCATCTGTGTGTGTGTGTTTTCAGTCCATCTCATCTGTCTGTGTGTGTTTTCAGTCCATCTCATCTGTCTGTGCGTGTTTTCAGTCCATCTCATCTATGTGTTTTCAGTCCATCTCATCTGTGTGTTTTCAGTCCATCTCATCTGTCTGTGTTTCAGGCCAGCCCCTGGACTCCCGTCGTCTGAGCACCCTGCCCTGCCCCTGCCCCCCAGACGTTGACTCCCTCTTGGACAAAGCCATGGTCAAGGTCCGGCAGCGCTCCCGAGGTGCCCTGGCTCCGGTGGCTTGTGTTCAGGCTCTGATGGCGGCTGCCTCCCTACCTTACACCCAGGGTATGGAGAAGGAGAGGGACCTGCTGACCACCCTGTTCAACAGCGGCCAGGCCCGAGCTCTGCAGTATGCCTTCTTCTCCCAGAGGGTGGTGGGGAAGTGGAGTCTGCCTAGTGGGGCGAGCTGGGACAACAGCGCTGCCAGGACCATCAGCAAAGCTGCTGTTATTGGTGAGAGGGGTAACCTCTATTTCACTGAAGTCTACTCTTAAATCCAGGGTTTCAAGACTTAAGGTTTGTTAATACATGGATGAACGCTTCTCCCTCTCTGTTCTTAGTTTGAAGATGTAATCAGGATACAGGTGTTTTATACAACAGCCTTCTTCTGTGTGTTCTCTTTTCGACTCCCTCCTCATTATTTTGCAATCAATCGCCAGAATTTTCTCCAGCTCCTTAGCTATCATACTCTGCTTCCACCGGGCATTCCACTGATTTCAAACTCAGTCCTCCAGAAAGTTGAAAACATTAGCAACATTTGTGCAGTTCTTCGTGATATCTTTCAAAATATCCGGTTTATAAAGGATTACCTACACATACTGAGCAGCTCATGTTATAGACAGAAGTGTGCTACATGGCAGACCAATCCAAACTCATCTCTCTGCATGTTCAGCCCATCCATTATCTCAGCCAATCATGGCTTGCGGAAAGGTTCCTGTCTTTTTCTGTGGCTAAACCAGCTATGCTCGTAATGGAACACTTTTATTGGTATTTACAGATGGCAGTCAAGTCTGTTATTAAGACACATGAAGGTTCACATGTTCCAGAAGGGTTTTCTGCCAAAAATAGCATTTTGATATAAAACACATTTTTTTACGTTAAAATGCCTCTCCTGTAAAGTAGTGGCATGCGACACATCCTGAAACAAGTCAGTAATGTGTTGTGTTGGAGAGTGGTACTCAGTAATGTGTTGTGTTGGAGAGTGGTACTCAGTAATGTGTTGTGTTGGAGAGTGGGACTCAGTAATGTGTTGTGTTGGAGAGTGGTACTCAGTAATGTGTTGTGTTGGAGAGTGGTACTCAGTAATGTGTTGTGTTGGAGAGTGGGACTCAGTAATGTGTTGTGTTGGAGAGTGGTACTCAGTAATGTGTTGTATTGGAGAGTGGTACTCAGTAATGTGTTGTATTGGAGAGTGGTACTCAGTAATGTGTTGTGTTGGAGAGTGGTACTCAGTAATGTGTTGTGTTGGAGAGTGGTACTCAGTAATGTGTTGTGTTGGAGAATGGTACTCAGTAATGTGTTGTATTGGAGAGTGGTACTCAGTAATGTGTTGTATTGGAGAGTGGTACTCAGTAATGTGTTGTGTTGGAGAGTGGTACTCAGTAATGTGTTGTGTTGGAGAGTGGTACTCAGTAATGTGTTGTATTGGAGAGTGGTACTCAGTAATGTGTTGTGTTGGAGAATGGTACTCAGTAATGTGTTGTGTTGGAGAATGGTACTCAGTAATGTGTTGTGTTGGAGAGTGGTACTCAGTAATGTGTTGTGTTGGAGAGTGGTACTCAGTAATGTGTTGTGTTGGAGAGTGGTACTCAGTAATGTGTTGTGTTGTATTTGCCCCAAACATACCACTTTGTATTCAGGAGAAAAAGTTCATTACTTTGCCACATTGTTTGCAGTATTACTTTGGTGCCTTGTTGCAAACAGGAGGCATGTTTTGGAATATGTTTTATTCTGTACAGGCTTCCTTCTTTTCACTCTGTCATTAGGTTGGTATTGTGGAGTAACTACTATGTTGTTGATCCATCCTCAGTTTCCTCCCATCACAGCCATTAAACTCTGTAACTGTTTTAAAGTCGCCATTGGCCTCAAGGCGAAAATCCTGAGCGGTTTCATTCCTCTCCTTCAACTGAGTTAGGAAGGACGCCTGTGTCTTTGTAGTGACTGGGTGTAGATATACACCATCCGAAATGTAATTAAAGCTGCACCATGCTCAAAGGGATATTCAAGGTCTGCTTTTTATTTGTTATATTTACCCATCTACCAATAGGAGCCCTTCTTTGTGAGTCATTGGAAAACCTCCCTGGTCTTTGTGGTTGAATCTGTGTTTAAAATTCACTACTGGACTGAGGGACCTTCCAGATAATTGTATGTGTGGGGTACAGAGATGAGGGACCTTCCAGATAATTGTATGTGTGGGGGTACAGAGATGAGGGACCTTCCAGATAATTGTATGTGTGGGGTAGAGAGATGAGGGACCTTCCAGATAATTATATGTGTGGGGTACAGAGATGAGGGACCTTCCAGATAATTGTATGTGTGGGGTACAGAGATGAGGGACCTTCGAGATAATTGTATGTGTGGGGGTACAGAGATGAGGGACCTTCCAGATAATTGTATGTGTGGGGTACAGAGATGAGGGACCTTCGAGATAATTGTATGTGTGGGGGTACAGAGATGAGGGACCTTACAGATAATTATATGTGTGGGGTACAGAGATGAGGGACCTTCCAGATAATTGTATGTGTGGGGTCCAGAGATGAGGGACCTTACAGATAATTATATGTGTGGGGTACAGAGATGAGGGACCTTCCAGATAATTATATGTGTGGGGTACAGAGATGAGGGACCTTCCAGATAATTGTATGTGTGGGGTACAGAGATGAGGAACCTTATAGATAATTGTAGGTGTGGGGTACAGAGATGAGGGACCTTATAGATAATGATATGTGTGGGGTACAGAGATGAGGGACCTTCCAGATAATTATATGTGTGGGGGTACAGAGATGAGGGACCTTGCAGATAATTATATGTGTGGGGTACAGAGATGAGGGACCTTCCAGATAATTGTATGTGTGGGGTACAGAGATGAGGAACCTTATAGATAATTGTAGGTGTGGGGTACAGAGATGAGGGACCTTATAGATAATGATATGTGTGGGGTACAGAGATGAGGGACCTTCCAGATAATTATATGTGTGGGGGTACAGAGATGAGGGACCTTCCAGATAATTGTATGTGTGGGGTACAGAGATGAGGGACCTTCCAGATAATTGTATGTGTGGGGTACAGAGATGAGGGACCTTCCAGATAATTGTATGTGTGGGGTCCAGAGATGAGGGACCTTCCAGATAATTGTATGTGTGGGGTACAGAGATGAGGGACCTTCCAGATAATTGTATGTGTGGGGTCCAGAGATGAGGGACCTTCCAGATAATTATATGTGTGGGGTACAGAGATGAGGGACCTTCCAGATAATTATATGTGTTGGGTACAGAGATGAGGGACCTTCCAGATAATTATATGTGTGGGGTACAGAGATGAGGGACCTTCCAGATAATTATATGTGTTGGGTACAGAGATGAGGGACCTTCCAGATAATTGTATGTGTGGGGTACAGAGATGAGGGACCTTCCAGATAATTGTATGTGTTGGGTACAGAGATGAGGGACCTTATAGATAATTGTAGGTGTGGGGTACAGAGATGAGGGACCTTCCAGATAATTGTAGGTGTGGGGTACAGAGATGAGGGACCTTATAGATAATTGTAGGTGTGGGATACAGAGATGAGGGACCTTATAGATAATTGTAGGTGTGGGATACAGAGATGAGGGACCTTCCAGATAATTGTAGGTGTGGGGTACAGAGATGAGGGACCTTATAGATAATTGTAGGTGTGGGATACAGAGATGAGGGACCTTATAGATAATTGTAGGTGTGGGATACAGAGATGAGGGACCTTCCAGATAATTGTAGGTGTGGGGTACAGAGATGAGGGACCTTATAGATAATTGTAGGTGTGGGATACAGAGATGAGGGACCTTCCAGATAATTATATGTGTTGGGTAGAGAGATGAGGGACCTTCCAGATAATTGTATGTGTGGGGTACAGAGATGAGGGACCTTCCAGATAATTGTATGTGTGGGGTACAGAGATGAGGGACCTTCCAGATAATTGTATGTGTTGGGTACAGAGATGAGGGACCTTCCAGATAATTGTATGTGTGGGGTACAGAGATGAGGGACCTTCCAGATAATTATATGTGTGGGGTACAGAGATGAGGGACCTTCCAGATCATTGTATGTGTGGGGGTACAGAGATGAGGGACCTTCCAGATAATTATATGTGTGGGGTACAGAGATGAGGGACCTTCCAGATAATTATATGTGTGGGGTACAGAGATGAGGGACCTTCCAGATAATTATATGTGTGGGGTACAGAGATGAGGGACCTTATAGATAATTGTATGTGTGGGGTACAGAGATGAGGGACCTTCCAGATAATTGTATGTGTACAGAGATGAGGGACCTTATAGATAATTATATGTGTTGTGTACAGAGATGAGGGACCTTCCAGATAATTATATGTGTTGTGTACAGAGATGAGGGACCTTCGAGATAATTATATGTGTTGTGTACAGAGATGAGGGACCTTATAGATAATTGTATGTGTGGGGTACAGAGATGAGGGACCTTATAGATAATTATATGTGTTGTGTACAGAGATGAGGGACCTTCCAGATAATTATATGTGTTGTGTACAGAGATGAGGGACCTTCGAGATAATTATATGTGTTGTGTACAGAGATGAGGGACCTTATAGATAATTATATGTGTTGTGTACAGAGATGAGGGACCTTCGAGATAATTATATGTGTTGTGTACAGAGATGAGGGACCTTATAGATAATTGTATGTGTGGGGTACAGAGATGAGGGACCTTATAGATAATTATATGTGTTGTGTACAGAGATGAGGGACCTTCCAGATAATTATATGTGTTGTGTACAGAGATGAGGGACCTTCGAGATAATTATATGTGTTGTGTACAGAGATGAGGGACCTTACAGATACTTGTATGTGTGGGGTACAGAGATGAGGGACCTTACAGATACTTGTATGTGTGGGGTACAGAGATGAGGGACCTTCCAGATAATTATATGTGTGGGGTACAGAGATGAGGGACCTTCCAGATAATTGTATGTGTACAGAGATGAGGGACCTTATAGATAATTATATGTGTTGTGTACAGAGATGAGGGACCTTCCAGATAATTGTATGTGTACAGAGATGAGGGACCTTATAGATAATTATATGTGTTGTGTACAGAGATGAGGGACCTTCCAGATAATTATATGTGTTGTGTACAGAGATGAGGGACCTTCGAGATAATTATATGTGTTGTGTACAGAGATGAGGGACCTTATAGATAATTGTATGTGTGGGGTACAGAGATGAGGGACCTTATAGATAATTATATGTGTTGTGTACAGAGATGAGGGACCTTCCAGATAATTATATGTGTTGTGTACAGAGATGAGGGACCTTCGAGATAATTATATGTGTTGTGTACAGAGATGAGGGACCTTATAGATAATTATATGTGTTGTGTACAGAGATGAGGGACCTTCGAGATAATTATATGTGTTGTGTACAGAGATGAGGGACCTTATAGATAATTGTATGTGTGGGGTACAGAGATGAGGGACCTTATAGATAATTATATGTGTTGTGTACAGAGATGAGGGACCTTCCAGATAATTATATGTGTTGTGTACAGAGATGAGGGACCTTCGAGATAATTATATGTGTTGTGTACAGAGATGAGGGACCTTACAGATACTTGTATGTGTGGGGTACAGAGATGAGGGACCTTACAGATACTTGTATGTGTGGGGTACAGAGATGAGGGACCTTATAGATAATGATATGTATGGGTACAGAGATGAGGGACCTTATAGATAATTGTATGTGTTGGGTACAGAGATGAGGGACCTTACAGATACTTGTATGTGTGGGGTACAGAGATGAGGGACCTTACAGATACTTGTATGTGTGGGGTACAGAGATGAGGGACCTTATAGATAATGATATGTATGGGTACAGAGATGAGGGACCTTATAGATAATTGTATGTGTTGGGTACAGAGATGAGGGACCTTACAGATACTTGTATGTGTGGGGTACAGAGATGAGGGACCTTACAGATACTTGTATGTGTGGGGTACAGAGATGAGGGACCTTATAGATAATGATATGTATGGGTACAGAGATGAGGGACCTTATAGATAATTGTATGTGTGGGGTACAGAGATGAGGGACCTTATAGATAATGATATGTATGGGTACAGAGATGAGGGACCTTATAGATAATTGTATGTGTGGGGTACAGAGATGAGGGACCTTACAGATACTTGTATGTGTTGTGTACAGAGATGAGGGACCTTACAGATAATTGTATGTGTACAGAGATGAGGGACCTTATAGATAATTATATGTGTTGTGTACAGAGATGAGGGACCTTCCAGATAATTGTATGTGTGGGGTACAGAGATGAGGGACCTTACAGATACTTGTATGTGTGGGGTACAGAGATGAGGGACCTTACAGATACTTGTATGTGTGGGGTACAGAGATGAGGGACCTTATAGATAATGATATGTATGGGTACAGAGATGAGGGACCTTATAGATAATTGTATGTGTGGGGTACAGAGATGAGGGACCTTATAGATAATGATATGTATGGGTACAGAGATGAGGGACCTTATAGATAATTGTATGTGTGGGGTACAGAGATGAGGGACCTTACAGATACTTGTATGTGTTGTGTACAGAGATGAGGGACCTTACAGATAATTGTATGTGTACAGAGATGAGGGACCTTATAGATAATTATATGTGTTGTGTACAGAGATGAGGGACCTTCCAGATAATTGTATGTGTGGGGTACAGAGATGAGGGACCTTACAGATACTTGTATGTGTGGGGTACAGAGATGAGGGACCTTACAGATACTTGTATGTGTGGGGTACAGAGATGAGGGACCTTATAGATAATGATATGTATGGGTACAGAGATGAGGGACCTTATAGATAATTGTATGTGTGGGGTACAGAGATGAGGGACCTTATAGATAATGATATGTATGGGTACAGAGATGAGGGACCTTATAGATAATTGTATGTGTGGGGTACAGAGATGAGGGACCTTACAGATACTTGTATGTGTTGTGTACAGAGATGAGGGACCTTACAGATAATTGTATGTGTGGGGTACAGAGATGAGGGACCTTACAGATAATTGTATGTGTACAGAGATGAGGGACCTTATAGATAATTATATGTGTTGTGTACAGAGATGAGGGACCTTCCAGATAATTGTATGTGTGGGGTACAGAGATGAGGGACCTTACAGATACTTGTATGTGTGGGGTACAGAGATGAGGGACCTTACAGATACTTGTATGTGTGGGGTACAGAGATGAGGGACCTTATAGATAATGATATGTATGGGTACAGAGATGAGGGACCTTATAGATAATTGTATGTGTGGGGTACAGAGATGAGGGACCTTATAGATAATGATATGTATGGGTACAGAGATGAGGGACCTTATAGATAATTGTATGTGTGGGGTACAGAGATGAGGGACCTTACAGATACTTGTATGTGTTGTGTACAGAGATGAGGGACCTTACAGATAATTGTATGTGTGGGGTACAGAGATGAGGGACCTTACAGATAATTGTATGTGTTGTGTACAGAGATGAGGGACCTTACAGATAATTGTATGTGTACAGAGATGAGGGACCTTCCAGATAATTATATGTGTGGGGTACAGAGATGAGGGACCTTACAGATAATTGTATGTGTTGTGTACAGAGATGAGGTACCTTACAGATAATTGTATGTGTACAGAGATGAGGGACCTTCCAGATAATTATATGTGTTGTGTACAGAGATGAGGGACCTTACAGATAATTATATGTGTTGTGTACAGAGATGAGGGACCTTATAGATAATTATATGTGTTGTGTACAGAGATGAGGGACCTTCCAGATAATTATATGTGTTGTGTACAGAGATGAGGGACCTTACAGATAATTATATGTGTTGTGTACAGAGATGAGGGACCTTACAGATAATTATATGTGTTGTGTACAGAGATGAGGGACCTTACAGATAATTATATGTGTTGTGTACAGAGATGAGGGACCTTATAGATAATTATATGTGTGGGGTACAGAGATGAGGGACCTTCCAGATAATTATATGTGTTGTGTACAGAGATGAGGGACCTTACAGATAATTGTATGTGTTGTGTACAGAGATGAGGTACCTTACAGATAATTGTATGTGTACAGAGATGAGGGACCTTATAGATAATTATATGTGTGGGGTACAGAGATGAGGGACCTTACAGATAATTGTATGTGTTGTGTACAGAGATGAGGTACCTTACAGATAATTGTATGTGTACAGAGATGAGGTAATCATTCAGAAATCATGTTAAACACTATTATTACACACACAGTGAGTCCATGACACTCATTATGTGCTCCTGAACTTGCCAAAACAAAGGGGTTGAATACTTACTTATTGACTCAAGACATTTAGGCTTAATTTGTTTGATTTATTTGTAAACATTTCTAAAAACATAATTCCATCTTGACATTATGGGGTATTGTGATGTCATTATGGGGTATTGTGATGTCATTATGGGGTATTGTGTGTCGGACAGTGATGACAAATCTCAATTTAAATCCATTTTAAATTCAGGCAAAATGTGGAAAACCTCCAGGGGCGTGAATACTTTGAAGGCTCTGTAAGTCCTCGTGTCCTTGGTGTTGTTTGTCTCCAGGTCTGGGTACCATGGGGCGTGGCATCGTTGTGGCACTGGCTCTGACGGGC
The DNA here is from genome assembly GCF_057628025.1 of Oncorhynchus mykiss. Taxonomy (NCBI): domain Eukaryota; kingdom Metazoa; phylum Chordata; class Actinopteri; order Salmoniformes; family Salmonidae; genus Oncorhynchus; species Oncorhynchus mykiss. The sequence goes on from NC_143043.1 coordinate 57,328,186, forward strand.
ATCTCTGTGGTTGCCGTGGAGACCCAAGAGAAGCAGCTGGCAGAGGCCAGTCAGGCAGTTCCGGCGATGCTGCAGAGAGAGGCGGGGCGACGAAGCTTGGCCACACCCCCAGGGGTTATCTCCTTCAGCTCTAACTTGCAGGACGTTAGTGAGGTACAACTAGTTTTGTTTCTGAATTTTATGATGTATTGTAATTATTGTGTATTATAATTATATTGTGTATTTTAATTATCGTGTATTGCAATTATCGTGTATTGTAATTATATTGTGAATTGTAATTATATTGTGTATTGTAATTATCGTGTATTGTAATTATCATGTATTGTAATTATCATGTATTGTAATTATCATGTATTGTAATTATCATGTATTGTAATTATCGTGTATTATAAATATTGTGTATTATAATTATCATGTATTGTGATTATCGTGTATTGTAATTATATCGTGTATTGTAATTATATTGTGTATTGTAATTATATCGTGTATTATAAGGTACCAAAATAGTGTATTGTGTTATCCTAGATGCATGTACTGTCTGTATATTTTTATATGAACTCAATCAATCATTCAGGTGGAGTTGGTGATCGAGGCGGTGTTTGAGGACATGTCCCTGAAGCTGCAGGTGTTTAGGCATCTGACCTCTGTGTGTAGACCTGGGACCCTGCTCTGCTCCAACACCTCTGGCTTGGACATCGACCAGCTAGCTGCCGTCACCCAGAGCCCTGGCCTGGTGGTGGGGATGCACTTCTTTGCTCCGGCCCACGTCATGAAGCTGCTGGAGGTGGTGTATGGTCCACGGTCATCTCCGGAGGCGGTCGCCACGGCAATGCAGCTGGGCAAGAGGATGGGGAAAGTCAGCGTCGCCGTGGGCAACTGTCCGGGGTTCGTGGGTAACCGGATGTTGAAGCCATACCTGGAACAGGCCAACTTCCTGTTGGAGGAAGGAGCCACGCCCCAGCAGGTGGACGAGGCGCTGGAGGAGTTTGGATTCCCCATGGGCGTGTTCCGGATGTCTGACCTATCAGGGCTGGATGTGGGCTGGAGGATCAGGAAGGAGGCGGGGCTTACAGGGCCAGGGGTGGAGTCAACCAGGACACGCCAGGGCCGACGGTACAGCCCGCTACCTGACCAGGTGTGTGAGGCAGGCCGGCTGGGCCAGAAGACGGGGAGGGGATGGTACCAGTATGACGGGCCTGGAGGCAGGGTGGCGCGGTCCGACCCCTGGGTGCACATCTTCCTGGAGGCTTACAGGTAAATCTGTAATGATTTTAAATCTGTGTAACTGCTGGTGTTAAAAGGGCTTTATAAAATAAATATGACTGACGAATGAATGGATGGCTATATATTTACATGTTAGTCATTTAACAGACGTTAGTCTCTCTGGAGAACAGCATTTATATTTACATGTTAGTCATTTAACAGACGCTGTTCTCCTGAGAGACTAACATTTATATTTACATGTTAGTCATTTAACAGACGCTGTTCTCCTGAGAGACTAACATTTATATTTACATGTTAGTCATTTAACAGACGCTGTTCTCCTGAGAGACTAACATTTATATTTACATGTTAGTCATTTAACAGACGCTGTTCTCCTGAGAGACTAACATTTATATTTACACGTTAGTCATTTAACAGACGCTGTTCTCCTGAGAGACTTACAGGAGCTATTAGGGTTAAGTGCCTTGCTCAAGGGCACATCAACAGAGTTTTCACCTTGTCAGCTCAGGGATTCGAATCAGCGACCTTTCGGGTACTGGCCGAACGGTCTTAATTGCTAGGCTAGCTAGCTGCCGGGTTGGTTGGTATGTATGGGTGGGTGGGTAGATGGATAGATTGTCCGTCAATCAGTCAATTAATCAATCAATCGATTGATACAGGGCGGAGCACGGCCTGGTGGCCCGGAGCATCGCCCCGGAGGAGATCCTAGAACGCTGTCTCTACGCTCTGATCAATGAAGGCTTCAACATCCTGCATGATGCCATGGCCGCCGGGCCGGAAGACATCGACGCCATCTATGTGTTTGGGTACGGCTGGCCCCGGCACCACGGGGGACCCATGTTCCATGCAGGCCAGGTGGGATTGGGCAGGATCCTGGAGAGGCTGCAGCACCACCACCACAACCACCCTGACGTGCCTCATCTGAAGCCCAGTACGCTGCTGCGGAGGCTGGTCGCAGTGGGAAGTCCTCCGGTCCAGAAGTGGAGAGAGTTCATCAACAAAGAAAGAGTCCACAGTCAGCTCTGAGATGCCCCAGTCTCACCTGTCAATGCAACCCTGTGATTTAATAATAAAGTCTCTCATTAGAGATACGTCCAGGGATTTCTAGGGGGATTTCTAGGGGGATTTCTAGGGTGATTTCTAGGGTGATTTCTAGGGGGATTTCTAGGGGGATTTCTAGGGTGATTTCTAGGGGGATTTCTAGGGTGATTTCTAGGGGGATTTATAGGGGGATTTCTAGGGTGATTTATAGGGGGATTTCTAGGGTATCAGTGCCTTCCCCACCATCAGCATGTGTGCCAAGTATCTTAGGAAATGTGATCTACTGTAATAAATACATTTTCTGTAAAACATTTTCTCATGCTTTCAAAATAATACCCACTGACACATTTATGGAGGGTTGGTTTTGTTTTATGTTGGGGTAAGTTGGCTTAATATTTGACTAGATTTAGCTGAACAGAGAACTGGGTATTCTGACAAGTCATACTCACTCATAACTTAATAGTGTTCTCCACATGTCAGTGGGGTTTAGCCTTTGGCTGTTGGCATTTCATTCACCCTCCTGTCAAAATTAATTAACCAGGCATTATTCTGCCTTTACCGGGGTGGAGAGAGGTCCTGATGCAGACTGAATCTGCAACCAGGCCTATATCTCTTAGCCGTGGAGAACCAGCCTGATCGCTGGCTCAATTAAATCAAAACCTGTGTTTGCTCTTTTTCCAATGGTCAAATGAACTCACAGACTGGTCTTAGGCACTGTGTAAAAACCTACAACTACTACCAGGGCGAACCCACCCCCCAACAGGTATGCTTTCACTTTACAGAATTAGAAGTGTGTGGGATGAATATTGTAAATAAAAACATTGCTATGTCTGGTTTGAATGAATCCCAGCCATCACTTCTACTTATGGTTTGTTGCTATTAGGTGTTTTTTTTAGGTAGATTGTTTCAGTGGGTTATGAAAACTAGATGTTAACGGAATTAACATTTATGAATAAATGCAAAACATATGCCATTCCAAATGTAGACATACAGTACATTCAGAAAGTATTCAGACCCCTTGACTTTTCACACATTTTGTAACATCACAGCCTTATTCTAAAATGAATTAAATAAAAAATCTGACATAGCAAAAACAGGTTTTTAGAAATCTTTGCAAATGTATTAATAAAAAAACAAGTATTCAGACCCTTTGCTATGAGACTCTAAATATATTAAATCGATTGGACATGATTTGGATAGACACACACCTGTCTATATAAAGATCCCCCAGTTGACAGTGTATGTCAGAGCAAAAACCAAGCCATGAGGTAGAAGGAATAGTCCAGAGATCCAAGGCAGGATTGTGTCGAGGCACAGATATAGGGAAGGGTACCAAAAAGGTTCTGCAGTATTGAAGGTCCCCAAGAACACAGTGGCCTCCATCGTTCCTAAATGGAACAAGTCTGGAACCATCAAGACTCTTCCTAGAGCTGGCAGCCTGGTCAAACTGAGCAATCGGGGAAGAAGGGCTTTAGTCAGGGAGGTGACCAAGAACCTGATGGTCACTCTGACAGCTCCTTGATGAAAACCTGCTCCAGTGCTCCCAGGACCTCAGAGTGGGATAAAGGACAACAGGACAACGACCCTAAGCACACAGCCAAGACAACGCAGGAAAGTTTTCGGGACAAGTCTCTGAATGTACTTTTTTATTTAACTAGCCAAGTCAGTTAAGAACAAATTCTTATTTACAATGACTGCCTACCAAGCCCTAACCCGGACGACGCTGGGTCAATTGTGCGCCATCCTTGACTGGGCCAGCCAGAGCCCGAACTTGAACTCGATCGAACATCTCTGGAGAGACCTGAAAATAGCTGTGCAGGAGCAAACAGACACTGCTGGTCTGTGGTGTGTAATGAGGAGCAAACAGATACTGCATTTGACACATTTATGACATGAGTTATTCCAGTTACTAATTAACCATTCAGAAAATGACTGTAAAATGTGTTAAATCCCTGTGGGTTGATGAGGAATTGAAAAATGGTTGAGAGAGATGAGGCCAAGTAAGTCTGACTGCACTTCCATTTGGCAAACGTACTGCAAGTTGAGAAATCATGTGACTAAACTGAATAAAAAAGAACTTCACTATGAAACAAAGATACAAAATTGTAAAGAAAGATAGTAAAGAGCTCTGAAGCTTTAATTTAGGGGAAAAAGGCCAACTCTGCTCCATTCATTGAATCAGATGGCTCATTCATCACACAATCAAAAGAGACTAATTGGTATACAGGTAGACCAGAGGGGCCCTGATTGGCTGATGAGTGGCAACACTGATTAGAAGCACCTGCTGCTCATCAGGTGTTCTTAACAAATGCTGTTTTGAACTAAAGAAAAGTGTACCTTCACACTGAAGAAGGCTGTAAAGCCGAAACGTCTGGTTATGCGATCCCTGATGCATTGAAGATAAGATACGATAAGATAACTTAATTAATGGAATAATGAAGTAAGCTTTATGCAACATCTTTTTGTTTGTCACAAAACCCCTGATAACTACTTTTACTTCGTTTTTTCATTGGCACGATTAATAAACTTAGCCAAATTATGAACCTACACATCCATGCATAACTAACCAAATTATGAAAGACAAGTCGTTTTAAATTCCGTAAAGTGAGTTTTATTGTGGAAGAGGGGAAAAAAATGTATGTCTATCGTGAATGACAAGCCACCTGGGTCTGACATCTTGGATGGAGAATTAATGAGGATGATAGAGGACCATATTCCCACTCCTATTTGCCATATTTTCAATTTAACTAGAGAGTGTGTGCCCTCAGGCCTGGAGGAAAGTAAAGTCATTCCACTATCCAAGAATAGTAAAGCCCCCTTCACTGGCTCAAACAGCCGACCAATCAGCCTGTTAGCAACCCTTAGTAAACCTCTGGAAACAATTGTGTTTGACCAATAACAATGTTATTTCACAGTAAACAAATTAACAACACATTTTCAGCACTCTTATAGGGAAGGACGTTACACAAATGACTGTTGAGAGAAATTGATAAAAAGAAATTGGGAGCTGTTTTGTTAGACTTCATTGTGACTTTTGACATTATAGATAAGAATCTGCTTCTGGAAAAATGTGTGTTATGGCTTTACCCCCCCTGCTATAATGTGGATAAAGAGTTACCTGCTATAATGTGGATAAAGAGTTACCTGCTATAATGTCGATAAAGAGTTACCTGCTATAATGTGGATAAAGAGTTACCTGCTATAATGTCGATAAAGAGTTACCTGCTATAATGTGGATAAAGAGTTACCTGCTATAATGTCGATAAAGAGTTACCTGCTATAATGTGGATAAAGAGTTACCTGCTATAATGTGGATAAAGAGTTACCTGCTATAATGTGGTTTGAGAGTTATCCGTGTAACAGGGTGTTCTTTAATGGAAACCTCTCCAACAACACTATCAACAAGGCAGGTCCTAGTTTCTACCTTCTTAACAGCACTATCAACAAGGCAGGTCCTACAGGCCCTAGTTTCTACCTTCTTAACAGCACTATCAACAAGGCAGGTCCTACAGGCCCTAGTTTCTACCTTCTTAACAACACTATCAACAAGGCAGGTCCTACAGGCCCTAGCTTCTACCTTCTTAACAACACTATCAACAAGGCAGGACCTACAGGCCCTAGTTTCTACCTTCTTAACACTATCAACAAGGCAGGTCTTAGTTTCTACCTAATTATTAACAACACTATCAACAAGGCAGGTCCTAATTTCTACCTTCTTAACAACACTATCAACAAGGCAGGTCCTAGTTTCTACCTTCTTAACAGCACTATCAACAAGGCAGGTCCTACAGGCCCTAGTTTCTACCTTCTTAACAGCACTATCAACAAGGCAGGTCCTACAGGCCCTAGTTTCTACCTTCTTAACAACACTATCAACAGGGCAGGTCTTAGTTTCTACCTTCTTATTAACAACACTATCAACAAGGCAGGTCCTAGTTTCTACCTTCTTAACAACACTATCAACAAGGCAGGTCCTAGTTTCTACCTTCTTAACAGCACTATCAACAAGGCAGGTCCTACAGGCCCTAGTTTCTACCTTCTTAACAGCACTATCAACAAGGCAGGTCCTACAGGCCCTAGTTTCTACCTTCTTAACAACACTATCAACAAGGCAGGTCCTAGTTTCTACCTTCTTAACAGCACTATCAACAAGGCAGGTCCTACAGGCCCTAGTTTATACCTTCTTAACAACACTATCAACAAGGCAGGTCCTAGTTTCTACCTTCTTATTAACAACACTATCAACAAGGCAGGTCCTAGTTTCTACCTTCTTAACAGCACTATCAACAAGGCAGGTCCTACAAGCCCTAGTTTCTACCTTCTTAACAGCACTATCAACAAGGCAGGTCCTACAGGCCCTAGTTTCTACCTTCTTAACAGCACTATCAACAAGGCAGGTCCTACAGGCCCTAGTTTCTACCTTCTTAACAGCACTATCAACAAGGCAGGTCCTACAGGCCCTAGTTTCTACCTTCTTAACAACACTATCAACAAGGCAGGTCCTACAGGCCCTAGTTTCTACCTTCTTAACAGCACTATCAACAAGGCAGTTCCTACAGGCCCTAGTTTCTACCTTCTTAACAGCACTATCAACAAGGCAGGTCCTACAGGTCCTAGTTTATACCTTTGTAACAACACTATCAACAAGGCAGGTCCTACAGGCCCTAGTTTCTACCCTAGCAACACTATCAACAAGGCAGGTCCTACAGGCCCTAGTTTCTACCTTCTTAAAGAAACACAGAGTTGACATTAATAATATGCATATCAATCTCTCCTGGCTCAAAGTGGAGAACAGATTGACTTCATCACTACTTGTATTTGTGAGAGGTTGACATGTTGACAGATTGACATGTTGAATACACCGAGCTGTCTGCCGCACAGTTCGGACACCTTGCGTACCCCACAAGCCATGCCACACCACTATAGGCTATGGATCGTGTGATTGAGACCACACTAAATAGCCTACAGGCACACTTGATATTGCACAGCGGAGAATCAGAGATGAGGGGCGGCATGATCCTCCCCATGGACTAGATTTAAATAATAATAATAATACAAACCCTCCCCTTGACTGAAATTGAAAAAGGATGATCCTTCTGCATTGTTCTCCTGGTAACCGTCGTGTCAATGTTGATCCATCCCAAACTAATGGCTGATATAGCCTACCACTCAAACCACAGTAACATGGCCATCTAGTGGCATTCTGCTGTTGCTGTTCATATGTATATTCTAGATTTTATGACTTGACAACAATTGACAACCAAATTAGTTCTCAAGCCCCCAAAAACAAGCCCAGGAATTACATATGCATCAAATTCGGTCATATAGCAGAAATGTGAATTCATATTTATTGGAGTCTCTGTGTTAAAGTTGAGGAGGATAGGAGCGGGTGGGTACGAGGGAGGGAGGGGGGTGAGAGGGAGGGGAAAGGGTGCGCTGGATGGATCGGCGTCTGCAGCACGCAGAAAGACCAGGGACAATGACCTTTTTCCTCCCAGTGTGGATGGATTGATTGATCTCTGGAACATCGAAAGTGCGACTCGCTTCTTCGAAGAACGATAGATTCCAAAGCACAGCCGGGTAATTTACCCACCTCTGCATTGATTGAACACTGAATTTCCTTTCTATATCAACTTTTATAGGGCGTTTCGTTTTGCTTTTGCCTATCCCAAAATAACGCGCTACATCATATTTTCGGACGTTTGTTTTACAGTAGACTTTCAGATTGTATTCCCTTTCCGGACAGAATCGCATTAGATATTTCCGCCCCGTTATGTGATATCTGACCGGACGGATGTTCGCCTCTGTATCGGTGTGATCGGCGATGTGGTCATGGCAGGTTTTGGAGCCCAGAAGTGTCCGAAGAGTGATAAGTTGGACGAGGCGCAGGCACTGGCCCGCAGCTGCGCGGGGAGACCGGACTTCTTGCCGTGCGATGGGCTGTTAATATGCGCCACGCACAGCCACGGAAAGTGCTTCAAGTTGCACTGGTGCTGCCACTTGGGCTGGTGCCACTGTAAGTAGCTATTAGCAAACAACAACACAGTCATAACATGCATTTTTTTGTTAAATGTATTCTAAATTAATGATATATACCCATTTATTCTGGAAGAATATATACTATATATACACAATTATGTGGACACCCCTTCAAATGAGTGGATTCGGCTATTTCAGCCACACCCGTTGCTGACAGGTATATTAAATCGAGCACACAGCCATGCAATCACCATACTGAAACATTGGCAGTAGAATGGCCTTACTGAAGAGTTCAGTGACTTTCAACGTGACACCATCATAGGATGCCACCTTTCCAACAAGTCAGTTCATCAAATGTCTGCCCTGCTAGAGCTGCCCCGGTCAACTGTAAGCCGCAAAGTGGTAGGCCACACAAGCTCACAGAACAGGACCGCTGAGTATTGAAGCATGTACAAATCATCTGTCCTCGGTTGCAACACTCACTACCGAGTGCAATGTCAGGACAATAGCTCCATAAAATGGATTTCCGTGGCCGAGCAGCCGTACACAAGCCTGAGATCACAATGAGCAATGGTTAGCAGTGGAAACGTGTTCTCTGGAGTGATGTATCACGCTTCACCATCTGGCAGTGGATGAATCTGGCAGTGGATGAATCTGGCAGCGGATGAATCTGGCAGCGGATGAATCTGGCAGCGGATGAATCTGTCAGCGGATGAATCTGTCAGCGGATGAATCTGGCAGCGGATGAATCTGGCAGCGGATGAATCTGGCAGTGGTGAATCTGGCAGCGGATGAATCTGGCAGTGGAGGATGTTATAGCAGCAATGTTCCAACATCTAGTGGAAAGCCTTCCCAGAAGAGTGGAGGCTGTTATAGCAGCAATGTTCCAACATCTAGTGGAAAGCCTTCCCAGAAGAGTGGAGGCTGTTATAGCAGCAATGTTCCAACATCTAGTGGAAAGCCTTCCCAGAAGAGTGGAGGCTGTTATAGCAGCAATGTTCCAACATCTAGTGGAAAGCCTTCCCAGAAGAGTGGAGGCTGTTATAGCAGCAATGTTCCAACATCTAGTGGAAAGCCTTCCCAGAAGAGCGGAGGCTGTTATAGCAGCAATGTTCCAACATCTAGTGGAAAGCCTTCCCTGAAGAGTGGAGGCTGTTATAGCATCAATGTTCCAACATCTAGTGGAAAGCCTTCCCAGAAGAGTGGAGGATGTTATAGCAGCAATGTTCCAACATCTAGTGGAAAGCCTTCCCAGAAGAGTGGAGGATGTTATAGCAGCAATGTTCCAACATCTAGTGGAAAGCCTTCCCAGAAGAGTGGAGGTTGTTATAGCAGCAATGTTCCAACATCTAGTGGAAAGCCTTCCCAGAAGAGTGGAGGCTGTTATAGCAGCAATGTTCCAACATCTAGTGGAAAGCCTTCCCTGAAGAGTGGAGGCTGTTATAGCAGCAATGTTCCTACATCTAGTGGAACGCCTTCCCAGAAGAGTGGAGGCTGGTATAGCAGCAAAGGAGGGACCAACTCCATATTAATACCCATGATTTTGGAATGAGATGTTAAACTAACAGGTGTCCACATACTTTTAGCCTTGTAATATACTTTTAGTATATATACTTTTAGTATTGTAATTTATAAATGCCTCATGAGCTTAGTTCAACTGTCAGAACCCATCAGATCCCAAAATAGAAGCTTGTTTTTACTCCATTGCTTCCTTGAGAGTCGTTACATTTATCCAGCCCCATTGCTCAGCTGACTTATATAACCAAAACATAACTCATTTGAGTTTCCCAGATTTACGTTTACTATGTTAAGTCCAGTCTATGAGACCAGGCTGCTAGGCAAGCAGTACTGTAGGAAGTATAGGCCGCTATTGTCAACAACTCAATCACATTATCCTAGTGAAAGAGTACCACTGAGGGGTTAGGCTTTTCTTATTTCCCAGTAGTCTATAGGCTTTAACATTTACGTTGATTGATGATCATCAATTTGACAAAGGATCAAATCAAATTTTATTTGTCACATGCCCCCGAATACAATAGGTGTAGACCTTACAGTGAGTGATATGCTTACTTACAAGCCCTTATGCAGTTTAAGTTAGTCGTAGTAGTTTTACTACTACTACTATTACTACTTGTACCACTGTTACTATTGATACTACTACTCCTACTCCTACTACTACTACTATTACTACTCTTGTTACTACTACTAGTAGTACTACTACTGCTGCTACTAATACTACTACTATTGCTACTACTTATATTGCTACTAATGCTACAACTGTTGCTGCTGCCACTACTACTACTACTACAACTACTACTGCTACTATTACAACTACTACTAACACTACTAAATGTACTAATCTACCACATGTACTACTCTAGTACAGTTACTACTACTACTACAGCTACTACTACTACTTCTACTACCACTACTACTACCACCACCACAACTACCACTGCTACTACTTATTATACTACTACTACTGCTACTTCTAATATTACTACTACTACCACTGTTACTACTGATATTAATACACTACTACTGTTACTACTACTGCTGCTACTACTACTGATATTACTACTACTACCACTGTTACTGTTGATACTACTACTACTACTACTGTTACTACTACTGCTACTACTACTGCTGCTACTACTGTTACTACTACTACTACTGTTACTACTACTGCTGCTACTACTACTGATATTACTACTACTACCACTGTTACTGTTGATACTACTACTACTACTACTGTTACTACTACTACTACTACTACTACTGTTACTACTGTTACTACTGTTACTACTACTACTACTACTACTACTACCACTACTGTTACTACTACTACCACCACTACTACTGTTACTACTACTACTACTACTACTACTACTGTTACTATTACTACTACTACTATTACTACTACTACTGTTACTACTACTACTACTGTTGCTACTACTACTAATGTTACTAATACTACTACTACTACTACTACTACTACTACTACTGTTACTACTACTGTTACTACCACCACCACCACCACCACCACAGCTACCACTGCTTCTACTTATTCTACTACTGCTACTTCTAATATTACTACTACTACCACTGTTACTACTGATACTAATACACTACTACTACTACTACTACTACTGCTGCTACTACTACTACTACTGCTACTGTTACTGCTGCTACTGCTACTACTACTGCTACTATTACTACTGTTACTACTACTACTACTGTTACTACTACTACTACTACCACTGTTACTACTGATACTAATACACTACTACTACTACTACTGCTGCTACTACTAATACTACTACTACTACTACTACTGCTACTGTTACTGCTGCTACTGCTACTACTACTACTACCACTACTACTACTACTACTACGGCCACTACTACTGCTACTACTACTGCTACTATTACTACTGTTACTACTACTACTGTTACTTATCCTACTACTTTTACTACTACTACTACCACTACTACTACTACCACTACTACTACTACTACTGTTACTACCACTACTACTACTACTACGGCCACTACTACTGTTACTACTACTACTACTACTACTACTGTTACTACTACTACTACTACTACTACCACTACTGTTACTACTACTACCACCACTACTACTGTTACTACTACTACTACTACTACTACTGCTACTACTACTGTTACTACTACTACTACTACTACTGTTGCTACTACTACTACTACTGTTACTACTACTGTTACTACCACTACTACTACTACTACTACTACTACCACTACTACTACTACTACTGTTACTACTACTACTACTACTACTGCTACTACTACTGTTACTACTACTACTACTACTGTTGCTACTACTACTACTACTGTTACTACTACTATTACTACCACTACTACTACTACTACTACTACTACTACTACTGTTACTACTACGGCCACAACTACTGTTACTACTACTACCACCACTACTACTATTACTACTACTACTACTACTACTACTGTTACTATTACTACTACTACTACTACCACTACTACTACCACTACTGTTACTACTACTACCACCACTACTACTGTTACTACTACTACTACTGTTGCTACTACGACTACTGTTACTACTACTACTACTACTACTACTACTACTGTTACTACTACTACTACTACTGCTACTTCTAATATTACTACTACTACCACCACTACTACTGTTACTACTACTACTACTGTTGCTACTACTGTTACTACTGCTACCACTACTACTGTTACTACTACTACTACTACTACTACTACTACTACTACTACCACTACTACTACTGTAGTAGTTACTACTGTAGTAGTTACTACTACTACTACTACTACCACTACTACTACTACTACTACTACTGTTACTACTACTACTGTTACTATTACTACTACTACTACTACTGTTACTACTACTACTACTGTTGCTACTACTACTACTGTTACTACTACTACTACTACTGTTACTACTACTGTTACTACCACTACTACTACTACTACTACTACTATTACTACTACGGCCACAACTACTGTTACTACTACTACTACTGTTACTACTACTACCACTACTACTACTACTACTACTACTACTACCACTACTACTACTACCACTACTACTACTACTACTACTACTACTACTACCACCACTACTACTGTTACTACTACTACTGTTACTATTACTACTACTACTACTACTACTACTGTTACTACTACTACTACTACTACTGTTACTACTACTACTACTACTACTGTTACTACTACTGTTACTACCACTACTACTACTACTACTACTACTGTTACTACTACGGCCACAACTACTGTTACTACTACTACTACTACTACTACTACTGTTACTACTACTACCACTACTACTACTACTACTACTGTTACTACTACTACTACTACTACTACTACTACCACTACTACTGTTACTACTACTACTGTTACTACTACTACTACTACTACTACTGTTACTACTACTACTGTTACTACTACTACTACTACTGCTACTTCTAATATTACTACTACTACCACTGTTACTACTACTGCTACCACTACTACTGTTACTACTACTACTACTACTACCACTACTACTACCACTACTACTACTACTACTACTACTGTAGTAGTTACTACTGTCTGTTTACATCCTGACTATCTGAAAACGTAAAGCAGGAGTCATAACCATACCTGACAGGCTCAACAGTGAACATAGTCTCTTTATTGATTCTCTCTGCGACAGGTTTGGAAATCCTCAGCACAGTAGAAAGCGTATCTCTGCATCCCAAATGGCACCCTATTCACTTTATAGTGCACTTCTTTTGTCCAGGGTCCACAATGCCTAAAGTAGTGTACTATATAGGAAATAGGGTGCTATTCGAGACGCTGCCAGAAGCAATTTTCAGTTTGCTATCAGCGTCTCAGCAGTAGTAGCAGTTTAGACCTTCACATGGTAGCAGTCCGTAACATCGTAATCTCAGTCAGATGTAATCTCACGATTTTAATGTCTCCATCTAAAATGTGCAGCAGCCTAGTGATTCAAATGATCCGCTGAAATGCCCGGATAAATGTGGTGTAGACGATTTGGCCTACAGTACCAACGAGAAATACTGTTTATCTCATATTGTAGTGTATTTTTTATTTTTAGCAAATGCTTTTCAATCTTCTCTCTTCAACACTACTGTCTAGCCTCCACCTTTAACTCTCTGGTGTTGTCCTTCTTCAACACTAGTGTCTAGCCTCCACCTTTAACTCTCTGGTGTTGTCCTTCTTCAACACTAGTGTCTAGTCTCCACCTTTAACTCTCTGGTGTTGTCTCTCTTCAACACTAGTGTCTAGCCTCTACCTTTAACTCTCTGGTGTTGTCCTTCTTCAACACTAGTGTCTAGCCTCTACCTTTAACTCTCTGGTGTTGTCCTTCTTCAACACTAGTGTCTAGCCTCTACCTTTAACTCTCTGGTGTTGTCCTTCTTCAACACTAGTGTCTAGCCTCTACCTTTAACTCTCTGGTGTTGTCCTTCTTCAACACTAGTGTCTAGCCTCTACCTTTAACTCTCTGGTGTTGTCCTTCTTCAACACTAGTGTCTAGCCTCTACCTTTAACTCTCTGGTGTTGTCCTTCTTCAACACTAGTGTCTAGCCTCTACCTTTAACTCTCTGGTGTTGTCCTTCTTCAACACTAGTGTCTAGCCTCTACCTTTAACTCTCTGGTGTTGTCCTTCTTCAACACTAGTGTCTAGCCTCTACCTTTAACTCTCTGGTGTTGTCCTTCTTCAACACTAGTGTCTAGCCTCTACCTTTAACTCTCTGGTGTTGTCCTTCTTCAACACTAGTGTCTAGCCTCTACCTTTAACTCTCTGGTGTTGTCCTTCTTCAACACTAGTGTCTAGCCTCCACCTTTAACTCTCTGGTGTTGTCCTTCTTCAACACTAGTGTCTAGCCTCCACCTTTAACTCTCTGGTGTTGTCCTTCTTCAACACTAGTGTCTAGCCTCCACCTTTAACTCTCTGGTGTTGTCCTTCTTCAACACTAGTGTCTAGCCTCTACCTTTAACTCTCTGGTGTTGTCCTTCTTCAACACTAGTGTCTAGCCTCCACCTTTAACTCTACTGTCTAGCCTCCACCTTTAACTCTCTGGTGTTGTCCTTCTTCAACACTAGTGTCTAGCCTCCACCTTTAACTCTACTGTCTAGCCTCCACCTTTAACTCTACTGTCTAGCCTCTACCTTTAACTCTCTGGTGTTGTCCTTCTTCAACACTAGTGTCTAGCCTCTACCTTTAACTCTCTGGTGTTGTCCTTCTTTAACACTAGTGTCTAGCCTCTACCTTTAACTCTCTGGTGTTGTCCTTCTTCAACACTAGTGTCTAGCCTCTACCTTTAACTCTGAATATCTGATTGTTAATCTTGTCGTTAGTTTGATGAATATCTGATTGTTAAACTCTTGTCGTTAGTTTGATGAATATCTGATTGTTAAACTCTTGTCGTTAGTTTGATGAATATCTGATTGTTAAACACAGGTTGTCAGTATTCGAAACGGCTCAGAGTCAAAACACCAGGAGTCATCTAGAGGCTCTTGTCTTGATTAGTATATTTACATTTCTTCTGTTGTGTTTCTCTTCCTGTCTGTGCAGGTAAATATGTTTACCAGCCCATGACCAGTGTGTGCCAGCTGCCGAGCACGGCGGTGCCCTCTGACCCCTCTGAGTCCCCACCCACCATGAACCTGTCTGTCTCCCTCACCGAACGCTTCCTGAAGATCGCCCCCTGCTTCCAGTCCCCGCCGTTCCTTCAGTCGCCCAAATACTGTGTCATCGCAGACCTCTTCATCGACGACTACATCGTCAAACGCATCAACGGGAAGATGTGTTATGTTCAACGTTCTCCTCCTCCCATCCCTGATCCTCCTGCTGCTGCACCTCCTCATGATGCGGCACCTCCTCCTGATGCTGCACCTCCTCCTGATGCTGCACCTCCTCCTGCTGCGGCACCTCCTCCTCCTGCGGCACCTCCTCCTGCTGTGGCACCTCCTCCTTATGCTGCACCTCCTCCTCCTGCTGCACCTCCTCCTGCTGCTGCACCTCCTCCTCCTGCTGCTGCACCTTCTCCTCCTGCTGCTGCACCTCCTCCTGCTGCTGCACCTCCTCCTGCTGCTGCACCTCCTCCTGCTGCTGCACCTCCTCCTGCTGCGGCACCTCCTCCTGCTGCTGCACCTCCTCCTGCTGCGGCACCTCCTCCTGCTGCTGCTCCTCCTCAGGTGCCTCCTCCCAGTAAGCCAACACGATCTGTTCACAACGACCACCACCACAACGCACTACAGCCCCCCGTGGACAAGCCCCACCACAAAAGCCCTGTGCACCAACACAATCCCCCTGCACACAGTGAGAAGCAACACAAATCGTCTCTAGACAAGCATCACCCCTCTGCGGACTACAACAAAATACCACAACACTACAAAAGCTCTGTGGACAAGCATTACTACAGCACCCCAGTAGACCAGAGGGAGCACCACCACCACAGCCCTGTAGACAAGCTGAAAGGCCCCAAGATGGACCACTGCTCCTCTCCATCCAGCTCCGAGGACTCTGGGATCAACGCGCTAGGTCGGCACTACCTGGAATCCTGTGAGTCAGAGTCAGAGGATCAGAATGAAGTGTTGAGCGGCGATGGAGATGGGACATCTAGCCTCTGTAGTCTCTGGGACCAGGATGAGACCTCTCTGTTGTCTCCCTCTAAGTCCATGGTGGAGATCATCGAGAAGATTGAGACCACTGTGTGACAGACAGACACTTCACTGAGCACACCAGAGAGATACAACTATATTCTACTATATATATGGAGCACACAGCCTCCATGGGAGCATTTGAAAAACAGCTCCAGATTTCTTGAGTTGGATTTAAGTTGGATTTAAGGGACCTACAGTCCACCTAGTGGAGTTGACTTTGTTGTGGTCAGATATACATTAGGTAACCCCACATGATAATGACCCTATGTGTTTTCTCAGAGACGGTCAAGGATCCCAGGTATGGATGGTCTCTGGTTTATCCACCCCACTCTATATCTCTCCAGAACCCCTGCATGGTTTGTTAGATAGATGGAACTGTCTCCTGTAGCAAAGATATGACTAGAAATACAGAGGAAAACATGTCCTTTGACACTCACAGCAGCTGACCAAATATACTACTTACTAGTCCATCAACAGCCAATCACAGCCTTTATCAGCCCCTTAAATACCAACTACCAAGCCTTGCGCCAACAACTCCTGCCTGCTTCTAAAAATAGAATCACAGTTGAAATTTTCAGAGAGAACTTTGAAGTTGTTTGACAATCAAGAAAGCACATTCCTTCCTCTACCTGCTGTGAAGACCCAACTACTCAACTCCTATCAGCCAATGATACAGTGTGGAAATACCAAATCACATGTTTACCAGAGCAAAGCATGGTAACCTAAGAGGAAAGAGGACCAGTGATTCCCACAGCTACTATGTACTTTATTACCTTGACCAGAAGCAGTGAAGTTACTGTCTCCTTTCCTCTTGAGGTGGTCGTTCACACCAGAGCAACTGCTCAGAATAAAAGCACAGCACATACTGTACTGTATCCATTACCATACTGTACTGTTCAGTACTACTCATTACCATACAGTACTGTTCAGTACTACCCATTACCATACAGTACTGTTCAGTACTATTCATTACCATACAGTACTGTTCAGTACTACTCATTACCATACTGTACTGTATCTATTACCATTCAGTACTGTTCAGTACTACTCATTACCATACAGTACTGTTCAGTACTACCCATTACCATACAGTACTGTTCAGTACTATTCATTACCATACAGTACTGTTCAGTACTACCCATTACCATACAGTACTGTTCAGTACTACTCATTACCATACTGTACTGTATCAATTACCATACAGTACTGTTCAGTACTACTCATTACCATACAGTACTGTTCAGTACTACTCATTACCATACAGTACTGTTCAGTACTTTTCATTACCATACAGTACTGTTCAGTACTACCCATTACCATACTGTACTGTATCCATTACCATACAGTACTGTTCACTACTATGCATTACCATACAGTGCTGTTCAGTACTATTCATTACCATAATGTAATGTATCCATTATCATGCAGTACTGTTCAGTGCTATTCATTACCATACAGTACTGTTCAGTACTATTCATTACCATACAGTACTGTTCAGTACTATTCATTACCATAGAGTACTGCTCAGTACTATTCATTACCATACAGTACTGTTCAGTACTATTCATTACCATACAGTACTGTTCAGTACTATTCATTACCATACAGTACATACATACAGTACTACTCATTACCATACTGTGCTGTATCCATTAGCATACAGTACTGTTCAGTACTACTCATTACCATACAGTACTGTTCAGTACTACTCATTACCATACTGTACTGTATCCATTACCATACAGTACTGTTCAGTACTATTCATTACCATACAGTACTGTTCAGTACTATTCATTACCATACTGTAATGTATCCATTATCATACAGTACTGTTCAGTACTACTCATTACCATACAGTACTACCCATTACCATACAGTACTGTTCAGTACTATCCATTACCATACAGTACTGTTCAGTACTATTCATTACCATACAGTACTGTTCAGTACTATCCAATACCATACAGTACTGTTCAATACTCCTCATTAGAATGGACTGTTGGTTTCGAGCTTCATAGCCTCTGTGTTCTAGAATGGACTGTTGTTGGTTTGGAATGTTATAGCCTCTGTGTTCTAGAATGGACTGTTGGTTTGGAGCATCATAGCCTCTGTGTTCTAGAATGGACTGTTGGTTTGGAGTGTCATAGCCTCTGTGTTCTCGAATGGTTGTTGGTTTAGAATGTCATAGCCTCTGTGTTCTAGAATGGACTGTTGGTTTAGAATGTCACGGCCTCTGTGTTCTAGAATGGACTGTTGGTTTGGGGTGTCGTAGCCTCTGTGTTCTAGAATGGACTGTTGGTTTAGAATGTCGTAGCCTCTGTGTTCTAGAATGGACTGTTTGTTTGGAATGTCATATCCTCTGTGTTCTCGAATGGACTGTTGGTTTGGAGCGTCATAGCCTCTGTGTTCTAGAATGGACTGTTGGTTTGGAGTGTCATAGCCTCTGTGTTCTAGAATGGACTGTTGGTTTGGAATGTCATAGCCTCTGTGTTCTCGAATGGACTGTTGGTTTGTGTTCTAGAATGGACTGTTGGTTTGGAATGTCATAGCCTCTGTGCTCTAGAATGGACTATTGGTTTGGAGTGGCATAGCCTCTGTGTTCTAGAATCGACTGTTGGCTTGGAGGATGTCATAGCCTCTGTGTTCTAGAATGGACTGTTGGTTTGGAATGTCATAGCCTCTGTGCTCTAGAATGGACTGCTGGTTTGGAGTGGCATAGCCTCTGTGTTCTAGAATAGACTGTTGGTTTGGAATGTCATATCCTCTGTGTTCTAGAATGGACTGTTGGTTTGGAATGTCATAGCCTCTGTGCTCTAGAATGGACTGCTGGTTTGGAGTGTCGTAGCCTCTGTGTTCTAGAATAGACTGTTGGTTTGGAATGTTATAGGCACTGTGTTCTAGAATGGACTGTTGGTTTGGAATGGCATAGCCTCTGTGTCCTCGAATGTACTGTTGGTTTGTGTTCTAGAATGGACTGTTGGTTTGGAATGTCATAGCCTCTGTGCTCTAGAATGGACTGCTGGTTTGGAGTGTCATAGCCTTTGTGTTCTAGAATGGACTGTTGGTTTGGAGTGTCATAGCCTCTGTGTTCTAGAATGGACTGTTGGTTTGGAGTGTCATAGCCTCTGTGTTCTAGAATGGACTGTTGGTTTAGAGTGTCATAGCCTCTTTGTTCTCAAATGGACTGTTGGTTTGTGTTCTAGAATGGACTGTTGGTTTGGAATGTCATAGCCTCTGTGCTCTAGAATGGACTGCTGGTTTGGAGTGTCATAGCCTTTGTGTTCTAGAATGGACTGTTGGTTTGGAGTGTCATAGCCTCTGTGTTCTAGAATGGACTGTTGGTTTGGAGTGGCATAGCCTCTGTGTTCTCAAATGGACTGTTGGTTTGTGTTCTAGAATGGACTGTTGGTTTGGAATGTCATAGCCTCTGTGCTCTAGAATGGACTGTTGGTTTGGAGTGTCATAGCCTCTGTGTTCTAGAATGAACTGTTGGTTTGGAGTGTCATAGCCTCTGTGATCTAGAATGGACTGTTGGTTTGGAGTGTCATAGCCTCTGTGATCTAGAATGGACTGTTGGTTTGGAGTGGCATAGCCTCTGTGTTCTAGAATAGACTATGTTCTCATCTCAGTACTGTAGCCTCACAAACTCACACATGGCTAGAATTAGATCAGTTGTCCTCAGCTGTTCCCTTTTTTAAAACAGGGAAGGGCTGAGGACATGTTGTCACTCTGTAGTGTCTTCCATCTTCAGAGACAAGGAAGCAGAGTGCTGTATTTAGGTACACTTCACATAATGCATAATCACCTCTCAACAATGTGATGCATATATACCGCCTTTCTTATTACGTTCCTGTTGTTATTCTAGCTCTTATTTTCATACAAATAAACATAAAATAAATGGAATGTCTCCTGCTCTCCTTGTTTTACAGACATTTTGTATAAACAGATTGAATCACATCATTACTCTGATAGGCTACTTATTCAGACCTTTTGCCCTGGAGGCATTATGATGACAGCTGTTCTTGTGTTTGATGTAATCTGAGTGTTGCTGGTGGAGTGTCATTTTGCCTTTCTCAGAGTTTCTAGGATTTTAAGACGCTCTTGTCTTTGCCTTAAGCCAGTAGGAGGGATGAATTTGGTGCACATTGAGATGAACACTGAGAGATTAGAACAACGAGAGATACTTTTCAGTTCCACCTGCCACAGCAGACACTGCCAGTACCCAATTAGAGTTTCTACTGTGGGTCCCTACTCTGCAACACTATCTACCCAGGTGCTCCGGTTTGAGTGTGTCAAGAACTACAACGCTGCTGTGGTTTTCACGCTTAACAATTTCCTGTGTTTATCAAGAATGATCCACCACCCAAAGGACATCTAGCCAACTTGATAAACTCAGCAAAAAAAGAAAGTCCTCTCACTGTCAACTGCGTTTATTTTCAGCAAACTTAACATATTTGTATAAACATAACAAGATTCATCAAATGAAACATGAACTGAACAAGTTCCACAGACATGTGACTAACAGAAATTGAATAATGTGTCCCTGAACAAGGGGGGGGGGGGGGGTCAAACTTAACAGTCAGTATCTGGTGTGGCCACCAGCTGCAATAAGTACTGCAGTGCATCTCCTCCTCATGGACTGCAACAGGTTTGCCAGGTCTTGCTGTGAGATGTTACCCCACTCTTCCACCAAGGCACCTGCAAGTTCCCGGACATTTCTGGGGGGAATGGCCCTAGACCTCACCCTCCGATCCAACAGGTTCCAGACGTACTGAATGGGATTGAGATCTGGGCTCTTCACTGGCCAGGGCAGAACACTGACAATCCTGTCTTGCAGGAAATCACGCACAGACCGTGCAGTAAGGCTGGTGGAAATGTCATGCTGGAGGGTCATGTCAAGATGAGCCTGCAGGAAGGGTACCACATGAGGGAGGAGGATGTCTTCCCTGTAACGCACAGCGTTGAGATTGCCTGCAATGACAACAAGCTCAGTCCGATGATGCTGTGACACACCGCCCCAGACCATGATGGACTCTCCACCTCCAAATCGATCCCGCTCCAGAGTACAGGCCTCGGTATAACGCTCATTCCTTCTACGATAAATGTGAACCCGACCATCACCACTGGTGAGACAAAAACGCGACTCGTCAGTGAAGAGCACTTTTTGCCAGTCCTGTCTGGTGTAACGACGGTGGGTTTGTGCCCATAGGCGACGTTGTTGCCGGTGATGTCTGGTGCAGACCTGCCTTACAACAGGCCTACCTCTCTCAGCCTATTGCAGACAGTCTGATCACTGATGGAGGGATTGTGCTCTCTCTCTCAATTCAATTCAAGGGCTTTATTGGCATGGGAAACGTGTTAACATTGCCTCTTGCTCGCTCTCCCTCTCTCTGTCTCTCTCTCCCTCTCTCTCTCTCTCTCTCTGTCTCTCTCTGTCCCTCTCTCTCTCTGTCTCTCTCTGTCCCGCTCTCTCTCTCTTGCTCTCTCTCTCTCTAGTAATTAGAATCCAATTAGAATCCATGTAATAGTAATTTCACAGGCTTTTTCACCTCACCTGCAAATTCTTTCCAAACCATCTTTTACATTTTCGCTGTCTGTATTTCACCTGGTATAATGCAAGTAAGTCAAACGAATCAGACTGTATAGAGCAGCTTGAAGTGATACAGTCTACTGCTCTGTTCTCTCTCCACCTGACTTCTTCTGTTGCTGTCTCTGTGTCTTGTCTAGTGTCTCTCTCCATCATATCCTATTCTTCTGTTGCTGTCTTTGTGTCTTGTCTGGAGTCTCTCTCCACCTGACCTCTTCTGTTGCTGTGTCTGTGTCTTGTCTAGTGTCTCTCTCCATCATATCATATTCTTCTGTTGCTGTCTCTGTGTCTTGTCTGGTGTCTCTCTCCACCTGACCTCTTCTGTTGCTGTCTTTGTGTCTTGTCTGGTGTCTCTCTCCATCATATCCTATTCTTCTATTGCTGTCTTTGTGTCTTGTCTGGTGTCTCTCTCCACCTGACCTCTTCTGTTGCTGTCTTTGTGTCTTGTCTGGTGTCTCTCTCCATCATATCGTATTGTTCTGTTGCTGTCTCTTTGTCTTGTCTGGTGTCTCTCTCCACCTGACCTCTTATGTTGTTGTCGCTGAGTCTTGTCTTGTTTGTCTCTTTAGTTTTGCAATCCAAAACAGTCCAGTTTTAGGCTGGGTTTCTGTACAGCACTTTGATATATCAGCTGATGTAAGAAGGGCTTTATAAATAAATTCGATTTTTTTAAAGTTTTTTTTTAAGAGTATTGTGGGGTAGCTTAATGTGTTGTGGGCCTTTGTCTGGGTCACCTAAATGCTCTTCTTCCCTACCAGTTGCCCCTGGCTGCTGCTGTTCTAAATGCTCCACTGGCCTGCTGTTCTAAATGCTCCACTGGCCTGCTGTTCTAAATGCTCCACTGGCCTGCTGTTCTAAATGCTCCACTGGCCTGCTGTTGTAAATGCTCCACTGGCCTGCTGTTCTAAATGCTCCACTGGCCTGCTGTTGTAAATGCTCCACTGGCCTGCTGTTCTAAATGCTCCACTGGCCTGCTGTTCTAAATGCTCCACTGGCCTGCTGTTCTAAATGCTCCACTGGCCTGCTGTTCTCATCTCTTCTCCTTTTTGGCTCATCTGAAAGGTAGCAAGGTAGAGGTGCAACATGTTATTAGCTAATTTTAAAGAGTGACTGCACTTCCTGATTTGGCCTCGTTTAAGATGTGGTTAATTAAGAAATGCTAGCGGCCATGACTGAATTCAAAACGCGAGTTGGTTTCGGGATGTGGTTTGCAACTTACATCATACTTCCCTTTTCTTCTCTCAAGTTGACTATTTTTCAAAAATGGAATTCATGGCATGATTTAGGATTGTGAAGAAGGAAGCTAAATAAAACGAATTATTTGAACAACAGAAAGTATGGTTTCACATAAAACTATTTTCAAAATAGTTGCCTTCAACTAGAATTGACCTCGTTTGTTGATGTCCCTGAATGTTCCACACTCTACCTGCTAAGCTACCGATCAGGTGAAATTACATTTACAAAATCCTAACTATGTATCTTAAGTATGGTATCCATTACAGGTCGGCGTTTTGAAAACAGCTTAATCAAAGAAAGCACCGGAACCACCGCGAAATCTCACATTTTGTAACACACGATTTGAAAAAGCACGTGATCAAACAGCTTCGGATGTTATTGATGGCGTCCTTCTGTTAACGCGATACACGCATCAGCTCACTGCTTTGAATATAGCTGCTTAGCGATTTCGATGCCTCGGTGCTCCAGAATCAAACTAACATCACTACCACATGAGCTGTTTTCTAAATGAGAAGTTGGTTTTTAGGGGCAGTTGTTCTTGAAAGCTACTGTATACTGACACGACCAGGGAAACTCAACGATACTGTATACTGACACGACCAGGGCAACTCAGCGTTACTGTATACTGACACGACCAGGGAAACTCAACATTACTGTATACTGACACGACCAGGGAAACTCAACGTTACTGTGTACTGACACGACCAGGGCAACTCAACGTTACTGTATACTGACACGACCTGGGAAACTCAACGTTACTGTATACTGACACGACCAGGGAAACTCAACGTTACTGTATACTGACACGACCAGGGAAACTCAACGTTACTGTATACTGACACGACCAGGGAAACTCAACGTTACTGTATACTGACACGACCAGGGAAACTCAACGTTACTGTATACTGACAGGACCAGGGAAACTCAACGTTACTGTATACTGACACGACCAGGGAAACTCAACGTTACTGTATACTGACACGACCAGGGAAACTCAACGTTACTGTAATACTGACACGACCAGGGAAACTCAACGTTACTGTATACTGACACGACCAGGGAAACTCAACGTTACTGTATACTGAAACTCAACTCCAAACATGACACATAAGAAGCTTCATAGATCCAAGGCTATGTGTATATATAGAGACCAAAAAACCTTGCCCTGCAGAATATAATCATTTATAAAGCCTATTCATTTAAATTCATCAGATCTATGTGCTAATGATGTTTTGATTACATAACATCTGAGGACCATTCAAAGTTTTGTTCACCTACAATCTAACCACAAAGCTGGGCATCTTTTCCCATTTATTTATTTATTTAACCAGGTATTTATATATTATACATATAACCCTAACGCTTTATTTAACCAGGTATTTATATATTATATATATAACCCTAACCCTTTATTTAACCAGGTATTTATATATATAACCATAACCCTTTATTTAACCAGGTATTTATATATTATATATATATAACCCTAACCCTTTATTTAACCAGGTATTTATATATTATATATATAACCCTAACCCTTTATTTAACCAGGTATTAATATATTATATATATAACCCTAACCCTTTATTTAACCAGGTATTAATATATTATATATATAACCCTAACCCTTTATTTAACCAGGTATTTATATATTATATATATAACCCTAACCCTTTATTTAACCAGGTATTTATATATTATATATATAACCCTAACCCTTTATTTAACCAGGTAATTATATATTATATATATATAAGCCTAACCCTTTATTTAACCAGGTATTTATATATATTATATATATAACCCTAACCCTTTATTTAACCAGGTATTTATATATTATATATATAACCCTAACCCTTTATTTAACCAGGTATTAATATATTATATATATATATAACCCTAACCCTTTATTTAACCAGGTATTAATATATTATATATATAACCCTAACCCTTTATTTAACCAGGTATTTATATATTATATATATAACCCTTTATTTAACCAGGTATTTATATATTATATATATAACCCTAACCCTTTATTTAACCAGGTATTAATATATTATATATATAACCCTAACCCTTTATTTAACCAGGTATTTATATATTATATATATAACCCTAACCCTTTATTTAACCAGGTATTTATATATTATATATATAACCCTAACCCTTTATTTAACCAGGTATTTATATATTATATATATAACCCTTTATTTAACCAGGTATTTATATATTATATATATAACCCTAACCCTGTATTTAACCAGGTATTAATATATTATATATATAACCCTAACCCTTTATTTAACCAGGTATTTATATATTATATATATAACCCTAACCCTTTATTTAACCAGGTATTAATATATTATATATATAACCCTAACCCTTTATTTAACCAGGTATTTATATATATTATATATATAACCCTAACCCTTTATTTAACCATGTATTAATATATTATATATATAACCCTAACCCTTTATTTAACCAGGTATTTATATATTATATATATAACCCTTTATTTAACCAGGTATTTATATATATTATATATATATAACCCTTTATTTAACCAGGTATTTATATATTATATATATAACCCTAACCCTTTATTTAACCAGGTATTTATATATTACATATATAACCCTAACCCTTTATTTAACCAGGTATTTATATATTATATATATAACCCTAACCCTTTATTTAACCAGGTATTTATATATTATATATATAACCCTAACCCTTTATTTAACCAGGTATTAATATATTATATATATAACCCTAACCCTTTATTTAACCAGGTATTTATATATATTATATATATAACCCTAACCCTTTATTTAACCAGGTATTAATATATTATATATATAACCCTAACCCTTTATTTAACCAGGTATTTATATATTATATATATAACCCTAACCCTTTATTTAACCAGGTATTTATATATTATATATATAACCCTAACCCTTTATTTAACCAGGTATTAATATATTATATATATAACCCTAACCCTTTATTTAACCAGGTATTTATATATATTATATATATAACCCTAACCCTTTATTTAACCAGGTATTAATATATTATATATATAACCCTAACCCTTTATTTAACCAGGTATTTATATATTATATATATAACCCTAACCCTTTATTTAACCAGGTATTTATATATTATATATATAACCCTAACCCTTTATTTAACCAGGTATTAATATATTATATATATAACCCTAACCCTTTATTTAACCAGGTATTTATATATTATATATATAACCCTAACCCTTTATTTAACCAGGTATTTATATATTATATATATATATATATATATATATATATATATATATATATATATATATATTTTTTTTTTACCTTTATTTAACCAGGCAAGTCAGTTAAGAACAAATTCTTATTTTCAATGACGGCCTGGGAACAGTGGGTTAACTGCCTGTTCAGGGGCAGAACGACAGATTTGTACCATGTCAGCTCGGGGGTTTGAACTCGCAACCTTCCGGTTACTAGTCCAACGCTCTAACCACTAGGCTACCCTGCCGCCCCTAACCCTTTAACCCTAACCCTAACCCTTTATTTAACCAGGTATTTATATATTATATATATAACCCTAACCCTTTATTTAACCAGGTATTTATATATTATATATATAACCCTAACCCTTTATTTAACCAGGTATTTATATATTATATATATATAACCCTAACCCTTTATTTAACCAGGTATTAATATATATTATATATATAACCCTTTATTTATATATTATATATATAACCCTAACCCTTTATTTAACCAGGTATTTATATATTATATATATAACCCTAACCCTTTATTTAACCAGGTATTAATATATTATATATATAACCCTAACCCTTTATTTAACCAGGTATTTATATATTATATATATAACCCTTTATTTAACCAGGTATTTATATGTTATATATATAACCCTAACCCTTTATTTAACCAGGTATTTATATATATAACCCTAACCCTTTATTTAACCAGGTATTTATATATTATATATATTACCCTAACCCTTTATTTAACCAGGTATTTATATATTATATATATAACCCTAACCCTTTATTTAACCAGGTATTTATATATTATATATATAACCCTAACCCTTTATTTAACCAGGTATTTATATATTATATATATAACCCTAACCCTTTATTTAACCAGGTATTTATATATTATATATATAACCCTTTATTTAACCAGGTATTTATATATTATATATATAACCCTAACCCTGTATTTAACCAGGTATTAATATATTATATATATAACCCTAACCCTTTATTTAACCAGGTATTTATATATTATATATATAACCCTAACCCTTTATTTAACCAGGTATTAATATATTATATATATAACCCTAACCCTTTATTTAACCAGGTATTTATATATATTATATATATAACCCTAACCCTTTATTTAACCATGTATTAATATATTATATATATAACCCTAACCCTTTATTTAACCAGGTATTTATATATTATATATATAACCCTTTATTTAACCAGGTATTTATATATATTATATATATATAACCCTTTATTTAACCAGGTATTTATATGTTATATATATAACCCTAACCCTTTATTTAACCAGGTATTTATATATATAACCCTAACCCTTTATTTAACCAGGTATTTATATATTATATATATTACCCTAACCCTTTATTTAACCAGGTATTTATATATTATATATATAACCCTAACCCTTTATTTAACCAGGTATTTATATATTATATATATAACCCTAACCCTTTATTTAACCAGGTATTTATATATTATATATATAACCCTAACCCTTTATTTAACCAGGTATTTATATATTATATATATAACCCTTTATTTAACCAGGTATTTATATATTATATATATAACCCTAACCCTGTATTTAACCAGGTATTAATATATTATATATATAACCCTAACCCTTTATTTAACCAGGTATTTATATATTATATATATAACCCTAACCCTTTATTTAACCAGGTATTAATATATTATATATATAACCCTAACCCTTTATTTAACCAGGTATTTATATATATTATATATATAACCCTAACCCTTTATTTAACCATGTATTAATATATTATATATATAACCCTAACCCTTTATTTAACCAGGTATTTATATATTATATATATAACCCTTTATTTAACCAGGTATTTATATATATTATATATATATAACCCTTTATTTAACCAGGTATTTATATATTATATATATAACCCTAACCCTTTATTTAACCAGGTATTTATATATTACATATATAACCCTAACCCTTTATTTAACCAGGTATTTATATATTATATATATAACCCTAACCCTTTATTTAACCAGGTATTAATATATTATATATATAACCCTAACCCTTTATTTAACCAGGTATTTATATATATTATATATATAACCCTAACCCTTTATTTAACCAGGTATTAATATATTATATATATAACCCTAACCCTTTATTTAACCAGGTATTTATATATTATATATATAACCCTAACCCTTTATTTAACCAGGTATTTATATATTATATATATAACCCTAACCCTTTATTTAACCAGGTATTTATATATTATATATATAACCCTAACCCTTTATTTAACCAGGTATTTATATATTATATATATATATATATATATATATATTTTTTTTTTTTTTTTTTTTTTACCTTTATTTAACCAGGCAAGTCAGTTAAGAACAAATTCTTATTTTCAATGACGGCCTGGGAACAGTGGGTTAACTGCCTGTTCAGGGGCAGAACGACAGATTTGTACCATGTCAGCTCGGGGGTTTGAACTCGCAACCTTCCGGTTACTAGTCCAACGCTCTAACCACTAGGCTACCCTGCCGCCCCTAACCCTTTAACCCTAACCCTAACCCTTTATTTAACCAGGTATTTATATATTATATATATAACCCTAACCCTTTATTTAACCAGGTATTTATATATTATATATATAACCCTAACCCTTTATTTAACCAGGTATTTATATATTATATATATATAACCCTAACCCTTTATTTAACCAGGTATTAATATATATTATATATATAACCCTTTATTTATATATTATATATATAACCCTAACCCTTTATTTAACCAGGTATTTATATATTATATATATAACCCTAACCCTTTATTTAACCAGGTATTAATATATTATATATATAACCCTAACCCTTTATTTAACCAGGTATTTATATATATAACCCTAACCCTTTATTTAACCAGGTATTTATATATTATATATATTACCCTAACCCTTTATTTAACCAGGTATTTATATATTATATATATAACCCTAACCCTTTATTTAACCAGGTATTTATATATTATATATATAACCCTAACCCTTTATTTAACCAGGTATTTATATATTATATATATAACCCTAACCCTTTATTTAACCAGGTATTTATATATTATATAAATAACCCTAACCCTTTATTTAACCAGGTATTAATATATTATATATATAACCCTAACCCTTTATTTAACCAGGTATTTATATATTATATATATAACCCCAACCCTTTATTTAACCAGGTATTTATATATTATATATATAACCCTAACCCTTTATTTAACCAGGTATTTATATATTATATATATAACCCTAACCCTTTATTTAACCAGGTATTTATATATTATATATATAACCCTAACCCTTTATTTAACCAGGTATTTATATATTATATATATAACCCTAACCCTTTATTTAACCAGGTATTTATATATTATATATATAACCCTTTATTTAACCAGGTATTTATATATTATATATATAACCCTAACCCTTTATTAAACCAGGTATTTATATATTATATATATAACCCTAACCCTTTATTTAACCAGGTATTTATATATTATATATATATAACCCTAACCCTTTATTTAACCAGGTATTAATATATTATATATATAACCCTAACCCTTTATTTAACCAGGTATTAATATATTATATATATAACCCTAACCCTTTATTTAACCAGGTATTAATATATATAACCCTTTATTTAACCAGGTATTTATATATTATATATATAACCCTAACCCTTTATTTAACCAGGTATTAATATATTACATATATAACCCTAATCCTTTATTTAACCAGGTATTTATATATTATATATATAACCCTAACCCTTTATTTAACCAGGTATTTATATATTATATATATAACCCTAACCCTTTATTTAACCAGGTATTTATATATTATATATATAACCCTAACCCTTTATTTAACCAGGTATTTATATATTATATATATATATATAACCCTAACCCTTTATTTAACCAGGTATTTATATATTATATATATAACCCTAACCCTTTATTTAACCAGGTATTTATATATTATATATATAAGCCTAACCCTTTATTTAACCAGGTATTTATATATATTATATATATAACCCTAACCCTTTATTTAACCAGGTATTTATATATTATATATATAACCCTTTATTTAACCAGGTATTTATATGTTATATATATAACCCTAACCCTTTATTTAACCAGGTATTTATATATTATATATATAACCCTTTATTTAACCAGGTATTTATATGTTATATATATAACCCTAACCCTTTATTTAACCAGGTATTTATATATATAACCCTAACCCTTTATTTAACCAGGTATTTATATATTATATATATTACCCTAACCCTTTATTTAACCAGGTATTTATATATTATATATATAACCCTAACCCTTTATTTAACCAGGTATTTATATATTATATATATAACCCTAACCCTTTATTTAACCAGGTATTTATATATTATATATATAACCCCAACCCTTTATTTAACCAGGTATTTATATATTATATATATAACCCTAACCCTTTATTTAACCAGGTATTTATATATTATATATATAACCCTAACCCTTTATTAAACCAGGTATTTATATATTATATATATAACCCTAACCCTTTATTTAACCAGGTATTAATATATATAACCCTTTATTTAACCAGGTATTTATATATTATATATATAACCCTAACCCTTTATTTAACCAGGTATTAATATATTACATATATAACCCTAATCCTTTATTTAACCAGGTATTTATATATTATATATATAACCCTAACCCTTTATTTAACCAGGTATTTATATATTATATATATAACCCTAACCCTTTATTTAACCAGGTATTTATATATTATATATATATATATATAACCCTAACCCTTTATTTAACCGGGTATTTATATATTATATATATAACCCTAACCCTTTATTTAACCAGGTATTTATATATTATATATATAAGCCTAACCCTTTATTTAACCAGGTATTTATATATATTATATATATAACCCTAACCCTTTATTTAACCAGGTATTTATATATTATATATATAACCCTAACCCTTTATTTAACCAGGTATTTATATATTATATATATATAACCCTAACCCTTTATTTAACCAGGTATTTATATATTATATATATAACCCTAACCCTTTATTTAACCAGGTATTTATATATTATATATATAACCCTAACCCTTTATTTAACCAGGTATTTATATATTATATATATAACCCTTTATTTAACCAGGTATTTATATATTATATATATAACCCTAACCCTTTATTTAACCAGGTATTTATATATTATATATATAACCCTAACCCTTTATTTAACCAGGTATTTATATATTATATATATAACCCTAACCCTTTATTTAACCAGGTATTTATATATTATAGATATAACCCTAACCCTTTATTTAACCAGGTATTTATATATTATATATATAACCCTAACCCTTTATTTAACCAGGTATTTATATATTATATATATAACCCTTTATTTAACCAGGTATTTATATATTATATATATAACCCTAACCCTTTATTTAACCAGGTATTTATATATTATATATATAACCCTAACCCTTTATTTAAGCAGGTATTTATATATTATATATATAACCTTAACCCTTTATTTAACCAGGTATTTATATATTATATATATAACCCTAACCCTTTATTTAACCAGGTATTTATATATATTATATATATATAATCCTAACCCTTTATTTAACCAGGTATTTATATATATAACCCTTTATTTAACCAGGTATTAATATATTATATATATATAATCCTAACCCTTTATTTAACCAGGTATTTATATATTATATATATATAATCCTAACCCTTTATTTAACCAGGTATTTATATATTATATATATAACCCTAACCCTTTATTTAACCAGGTATTTATATATTATATATATAACCCTAACCCTTTATTTAACCAGGTATTTATATATTATATATATATAACCCTAACCCTTTATTTAACCAGGTATTAATATATTATATATATAACCCTAACCCTTTATTTAACCAGGTATTAATATATTATATATATAACCCTAACCCTTTATTTAACCAGGTATTAATATATATAACCCTTTATTTAACCAGGTATTTATATATTATATATATAACCCTAACCCTTTATTTAACCAGGTATTAATATATTATATATATAACCCTAATCCTTTATTTAACCAGGTATTTATATATTATATATATATTACCCTAACCCTTTATTTAACCAGGTATTAATATATTATATATATAACCCTTTATTTAACCAGGTATTTATATATTATATATATAACCCTAACCCTTTATTTAACCAGGTATTAATATATTATATATATAACCCTAATCCTTTATTTAACCAGGTATTTATATATTATATATATATAACCCTAACCCTTTATTTAACCAGGTATTTATATATTATATATATATATAACCCTAACCCTTCATTTAACCAGGTATTTATATATTATATATATAACCCTAACCCTTTATTTAACCAGGTATTTATATATTATATATATAACCCTAACCCTTTATTTAACCAGGTATTAATATATTATATATAACCCTTTATTTAACTAGGTATTAATATATATAACCCTTTATTTAACCAGGTATTTATATATTATATATATAACCCTAACCCTTTATATAACCAGGTATTAATATATTATATATATAACCCTAATCCTTTATTTAACCAGGTATTTATATATTATATATATAACCCTAACCCTTTATTTAACCAGGTATTAATATATTATATATAACCCTTTATTTAACTAGGTATTAATATATATAACCCTTTATTTAACCAGGTATTTATATATTATATATATAACCCTAACCCTTTATATAACCAGGTATTAATATATTATATATATAACCCTAATCCTTTATTTAACCAGGTATTTATATATTATATATATATAACCCTAACCCTTTATTTAACCAGGTATTTATGTATTATATATATAACCCTTTATTTAACCAGGTATTTATATATTATATATATAACCCTAACCCTTTATTTAACCACCGTTATATATTATATATACAACCCCAACCCTTTATTTAACCAGGTAGGTCAGTTGAGAACAAGTTCTCATAGGCCATGGTGGCGAAGTAATTACAATATACCTGTCACGCCCTGACCTTAGTTATCTTTGTTTTCTTTATTATTTTGGTTAGGTCAGAGTGTGACGGAGGTGGTATGTGTGTTTTTGTCTTGTCTAGGTTTTTTTTTGTATATCGCTGGGGTTTTGGTTTGTCTAGGTAAATGTAGGTCTATGGTGGCCTGAATTGGTTCCCATTCAGAGACAGCTGTTTATCGTTGTCTCTGATTGGAGACCATATTTAGGTTGCCATTTCCATTTTGGTTTTGTGGGTTATTGTCCATGTGTCAGTACTCGTGACGCATAGCTTCATAGTCGTTTTGTATAGTTTGTTTAGTGTTTTTTTATGAAGGTACACGGCTAGCACGGAAGCCCGAGAGGCAGACCCAATATTTTTGGGGGGGGTGGCACACGAGTAGATTGCATGAGTCAGGTCAGAGTACTTTGTCAACTCCTCGTGCTTAATGTAGGGAGCGTGTTACTGGTCAGGCACCGTGATATGCAGTGGAACGCACGGTGTCTCCAGTGCGCTATTCTAGCCCGGTGCGCTCTATTCCAGTCCAGTACGCCCTGTTCCTCCTCCCCGCACTCTCCCTGAGGTGCGTGTCCCCAGCCCGGTACCACCAGTGCCGGCACCAAGCACCAGGCCTACAGTGCACCTCGGCAGTCCAGAGTGTCCGGCGACAGTACCCAGTCCAGAGCGTCCAGCGACAGTTCACAGACCGGAACCTCCAACGACGGGCAGCAGACCGGAACCTCCAACGACGGGCCGCAGCCAGGAACC
The DNA here is from genome assembly GCF_057628025.1 of Oncorhynchus mykiss. Lineage (NCBI taxonomy): Eukaryota > Metazoa > Chordata > Actinopteri > Salmoniformes > Salmonidae > Oncorhynchus > Oncorhynchus mykiss. The sequence goes on from NC_143043.1 coordinate 57,362,811, forward strand.
TCCAGCGACGGGCCGCAGCCCGGAACCTCCAGCGACGGGCCGCAGCCCGGAACCTCCAGCGACGGGCCGCAGCCCGGAACCTCCAGCGAGATGCACACCCAGACCCTCCCATATAGGTTTACGTTTGCCGGCCGGGAGTACCACCTTTGGGGGGGGGGGGGGGGGGGGTTCTGTCACGCCCTGACCTTAGACATCTTTGTTTTCTTTATTATTTTGGTTAGTTCAAGGTGTGACGGAGGTGGAATGTGTGTTTTTGTCTTGTCTAGACTTTTTTTGTATATCTATGGGGTTTTGGTATTGTCTAGGTAAATGTAGGTCTATGGTGGCCTGAATTGGTTCCCAATCAGAGACAGCTGTTTATTGTTGTCTGTGATTCGGGGTCCTATTTAGGTTGCCATTTCCATTTTGGTTTTGTGGGTTATTGTCTATGTGTAGTTGCCTGTCAGTACTCGTGTCTCATAGCTTCACGGTTGTTTTGTATAGTTTGTTTAGGGTTTTTCCTTCATTAAAAGAAGAATGTATGCTTATCACGCTGGGCGTGACAGAACACCCCACCAAACCAGGACCAAGCAGCGTGAAAAGGAGGAGCAGCGCTTAATGACAAACGAACGTGACAATACCAATGAAACACTGGAGTGATAGATGTGCAGAAGATGAATGTGCAAGTAGGGATACTGGGGTGCAAAGGAGCAAAATAAATACAGTATGGGGATGAGGTAGTTGGATGGGCTATTTACAGATGGGCTATGTACTGGTGCAGTGATCTGTGAGCTGCTCTGACAGCTGGTGCTTAAAGCTAGTGAGGGAGATATGAGTCTCCAGCTTTAGTGATTTTTGAGAGACTGCCAGAGGTCCGGACAACAGGCCCTCTGATTTGACACACTGAACTCTATCAGAGAAGTAGTTGGTGAACCAGGCGAGGCAGTCATTTGAGAAACCCTGTCTTTCTGGCTGTCCTCACCTTCGAAGTACCAGTTGATTTATTTGTCATGTCCATCTAACCCTAACCCTAATGAAACGCTAACTGTCAGGTTAACCTCTCGACAGTGCAATAACAATAGAACAGGTAAATAACTAATTTAATTAACATACAAATAAAAGCTCAATTAAATAATTTTACCAATTTAATAATGGAAATAGCCTTAATGGAAATAACAGACATGAGCCAAGCCAGTTTACCTGTAGAATGAAATAGGTTATAAGACCTCTATGATTCATTTAATGTAGTCAGTTCTACCACCTAAACATTACGCATTTTAAACAGGGTAACTTAAAAAAAGGGGGAGGACTAGGCTAACATATGGAATTGTTTTAAGATCGTCATACCATGGATCATTGAGCTATTTGATTTGGAATTGTAGGACCCTTTTAGGTATCAAATAAAAATATCCAAGAATGACCGCCCATATTACACATTCAATCAATCAATAAAATACATTTATAAAGCCCTTCTTACATCAGCCGATATCTCAAAGTGCTGTACAGAAACCCAGCCTAAAACCCCAAACAGCAAGCAATGCAGGTGTAGAAGCACGGTGGCTAGGAAAAACTCCCTAGAAAGGCCAAAACCTAGGAAGAAACCTAGAGAGGAACCAGGCTCTGAGGGGTAGCCAGTCCTCTTCTGGCTGTGCCGGGTGGAGATTATAACAGAACATGGCCAAGATGTTAAAATGTTCATAGATGACCAGCAGGGTCAGATAATAATAATCACAGTGGTTGTAGAGGGTGCAACAGGTCATGTAAATGTCATTGTAATTGGCTTTTCATAGCCAATCGTTGAGAGCTAGACAGCAGGTGTGGTAGAGAGAGAGTCCAAAACAGCAGGTCCGGGACAGGTAGCACGTAGTAGACCTACAGTAGAAACAGTCAGTCCAGTACAGTAGACCTACAGTAGAAACAGTCAGTCCAGTACAGTAGACCTAAAGTAGAAACAGTCAGTCCAGTACAGTAGACCTACAGTAGAGACAGCAGGCCAGACAGTCCAGTACAGTAGACCTACAGTAGAAACAGTCAGTCAGGTACAGTAGACCTACATTAGAGACAGACAGTCCAGTACAGTAGACCTACATTAGAGACAGACAGTCCAGTACAGTAGACCTACAGTAGAAACAGACAGTCCAGTACAGTAGATCTACAGTAGAAACAGACAGTCCAGTACAGTAGACCTACAGTAGAGACAGACAGTCCAGTACAGTAGACCTACAGTAGAGACAGACAGTCCAGTACAGTAGGCCTACAGTAGAGACAGACAGACAAGTACAGAAGAGACAGTAGGCCAGACAGTCCAGTACAGTAGACCTACAGTAGAGACAGACAGTCCAGTACAGTAGGCCTACAGTAGAGACAGACAGACAAGTACAGAAGAGACATTAGGCCAGACAGTCCAGTACAGTAGACCTACTTTAGAGACAGACAGTCCAGTACAGTAGACCTACAGTAGAGACAGACAGTCCAGTACAGTAGACCTACAGTAGAGACAGACAGTCCAGTACAGTAGACCTACAGTAGAGACAGACAGTCCAGTACAGTATACCTACAGTAGAGACAGAGAGTCCAGTACAGTATACCTACATTAGAGACAGTAGGCCAGACCGTCCAGTACAGTAGACCTACAGTAGAGACAGACAGTCCAGTACAGTAGACCTACAGTAGAGACAGACAGTCCAGTACAGTAGACCTACAGTAGAAACAGACAGTCCAGTACAGTAGACCTACAGTAGAAACAGACAGTCCAGTAGACCTACAGTAGAGACAGTAGACCTACAGTAGAGACAGACAGTCCAGTACAGTAGACCTACAGTAGAGACAGACAGTCCAGTACAGTAGACCTACAGTAGAGACAGACAGTCCAGTACAGTAGGCCTACAGTAGAGACAGACAGACAAGTACAGAAGAGACAGTAGGCCAGACAGTCCACTACAGTAGACCTACAGTAGAGACAGACAGTCCAGTACAGTAGGCCTACAGTAGAGACAGACAGTCCAGTACAGTAGATCTACAGTAGAAACAGACAGTCCAGTACAGTAGGCCTAAAGTAGAGACAGACAGTCCAGTACAGTAGATCTACAGTAGAGACAGACAGTCCAGTACAGTAGACCTACAGTAGAGACAGACAGTCCAGTACAGTATACCTACAGTAGAGACAGAGAGTCCAGTACAGTATACCTACATTAGAGACAGTAGGCCAGACCGTCCAGTACAGTAGACCTACAGTAGAGACAGACAGTCCAGTACAATAGACCTACAGTAGAGACAGACAGTCCAGTACAGTAGACCTACAGTAGAGACAGACAGACAAGCACAGAAGAGACAGTAGGCCAGACAGTCCAGTACAGTAGACCTACAGTAGAGATAGGAGCCCATAGATCTAGTATTGAGATAACAAGGAAGGTCTGCTGTCCCTCAGAGCAAAGGACTGATACACAGTCACAGTCACACACTCACACATATCAAATGGTGTCCTTGCCCAAGGACGGAGCTGTTTATAGCCACCCTGGCATCAACACTGAGAAACGGCAGGGTAGCCTAGTGGTTAGAGTGTTGGACCAGTAACCGAAAGGTGAAACTCTGTTGTTTTTCCCCTAAACAAGGCAGTTAACCCACTGTTCCTAGGCCGTCATTGTAAATAAGAATTTGTTCTTAACTGACTTGCCTAGTTAAGTAAAGGTGAAATAGAACACACAGGTGCAGTTCACAGGCCAACATTCTACTGAACAGTAAAAAGTACCTTTAATAATGTAGATCAATTCGTCTATAAACACACAGGTGCAGTTCACAGGCCAACATTCTACTGAACAGTATCTTTAATAATGTAGATCAATTAGTCTATAAACACAACAACAGATTTAGCCTTTTCAAGGACTCCAATTTCTCTTCAGGCAGAAAACATTGACTTGCAAAACAGCAAGGCTTGGTGGTTAAATGTATATTAGTAGTGATAAGGGGATATGGGTAAGAAACCGTCAAAACACATTTTGATTTGGTCTGACAGAGAATCATTAACACAAATTGTTGAGGAACTGTAACCTAAATGATTGTAGTGGTTTAAGCATGAAGTCCTATACAGTAGCTGTAGGAGGTGCTCCAGTGAGTCAGCATGACAAAGCCTCCCTCCCCCACAGCCACAGTCCCCTTCCCTCTGTAAACAGAAATATGCAGCCAGAGGCCCAACAGGCAGCCAGACACCCAACAGGCAGCCAGACGCCCATCTTCCCCAGCAGTCTTTCCTCCATTTATTTGTCCAATTTCTATCAGATATCTCTGTGGTTGGTATAATACAGTCTGGTTGGTATAATACAGTCTGGTTGGTATAATACAGTATGGTTGGTATAATACAGTCTGGTTGGTATAATACTGTCTGGTTGGTATAATACAGTCTGGTTGGTATAATACTGTCTGGTTGGTATAATACAGGCAGTGGTTGGTATAGTACAGTCTGGTTGGTATAATACAGTATGGTTGGTATAATACAGTCTGGTTGGTATAATACAGTATGGTTGGTATAATACAGGCAGTGGTTGGTATAATACAGTCTGGTTGGTATAATACAGTATGGTTGGTATAATACAGTCTGGTTGGTATAATACAGTATGGTTGGTATAATACAGTCTGGTTGGTATAATACTGTCTGGTTGGTATAATACAGTATGGTTGGTATAATACAGTCTGGTTGGTATAATACTGTCTGGTTGGTATAATACAGGCAGTGGTTGGTATAGTACAGTCTGGTTGGTATAATACAGTCTGGTTGGTATAGTACAGTCTGGTTGGTATAATACAGTCTGGTCTGGTTGGTATAGTACAGTCTGGTTGGTATAATACAGTCTGGTCTGGTTGGTATAGTACAGTCTGGTTGGTATAATACAGTCTGGTTGGTATAATACAGTCTGGTTGGTATAATACAGTCTGGTTGGTATAATACAGTATGTGGTTTGGTATAATACAGTATGTGGTTGGTATAATACAGTATGGTTGATATAATACAGTATGTGGTTGGTATAATACAGTATGGTTGATATAGTACAGTCTGTTTGGTATAATACAGTCTGGTTGGTATAATACAGTCTGGTTGGTATAATACAGTCTGGTTGGTATAATACAGTCTGGTTGGTATAATACAGGCTGTGGTTAGTATAATACCGTCTGGTTGGTATCATACAGTATGTGGTTGGTATAATACCGTCTGGTTGGTATAATACAGTCTGGTTGGTATAATACAGGCTGTGGTTGGTATCATACAGTATGTGGTTGGTATAATACAGTCTGGTTGGTATAATACAGTCTGGTTGGTATAATACAGTCTGGTTGGTATAATACAGTCTGGTTGGTATAATACAGTCTGGTTGGTATAATACAGTCTGGTTGGTATAATACAGTCTGGTTGGTATAATACAGTCTGGTTGGTATAATACAGTCTGGTTGGTATAATACAGGCTGTGGTTAGTATAATACCGTCTGGTTGGTATCATACAGTATGTGGTTGGTATAATACCGTCTGGTTGGTATAATACAGTCTGGTTGGTATAATACAGGCTGTGGTTGGTATCATACAGTATGTGGTTGGTATAATACAGTCTGGTTGGTATAATACAGTCTGGTTGGTATAATACAGTCGTTTTGGTATAATACAGTCTGGTTGGTATAATACAGTATGTGGTTGGTATAATACAGTCTGGTTGGTATAATACAGTCTGGTTGGTATAATACAGTCTGGTTGGTATAATACAGTCTGGTTGGTATAATACAGTCTGGTTGGTATAATACAGCCTGGTTGGTTTAATACAGTCTGTGGTTGGTTTAATACAGAATGTGGTTGGTTTAATACCGTCTGTGGTTGGTTTAATACTGTCTCTGTGAGGCTCTGTGTGCATCTCAAATAGCACCCTATTCCTTAGATAGTTCACTGCTTTGACCAGGTCTCATAGGGCACATAGTGCTCTGTTCGAAAGTAGTGCACTATTGAGGGAATTGGTTTCCAATTGAGAAGCAGTCAGGGTTCTACAGCAGGGGGGACCCACCAATATTGACAAACAATCATGCCGCCTGCTGCCTGCCGCCCTCGGTCTGCAGTTGGTCCACCTCCGCCTCTCCTGGCCTTGTGGCACCGTGGGAGATGTGTTTTTGATAAGCTGAATAAACGCTACAGTAGTTCCACCCTGGATGCTGTTACCCACGAGCTAGCGCATTGCCAGCCTGTAAAATATTCATTGCTTTCCTTTCTGCCACTAACAGACCGTGTCTTCTGTCTCCTCTGGAAGAGGGATGGGTTTTACCCTGAAAGCATCATGTCCAGGATTATAAAATGTTCTTAAAAAAAGTGTTCTATAAAAAGTGCAATTTTTATCTACTCTTGATCTGTGTTAGTTTATTCACATTTCAACATGATTTAGTGCCTCTTTATTAATTTAGGTCAGATGTATTTTAGTTATGGTGTAAAACAATGTTACTAATGGCCCTTGGTCCCATTAATGTGGACAGTTAGAGGCACTCTAGTGAGTCCTCTATGTAACACAGGACATTACCATTTAGTGTGAGTATTTATGAGGATCCCCAATGAACTGCTGCAGAGGCAGGGACTACTCGTCCTGGGGTCCAAACAGGAAACAACATTAAATACATAATACACGTCACTACATTTACATTACCATTTAGCTGGAGCCTCCCATCCGGAGACCCACAGCTAGTGAATTCATCTGAAGATGACCACATTTCCCAGTTGTGTCCCAACCACGCAGCACATCCATTATACAGTACATAGTACAACACCAAATGTTACATTATGTCTGTGTGTGTCTCTTCACAGTCCCCGTCGTGCTGTAAGCTGTTCTTTAATCTGGTTTAAATGGTAGCTTGAGTTACCTGGGATGGAAGAGAGTTCCATGTAGTCATGGCTCTATTTATGTGTTTCTCAGCCTCTGTTCTGGACCTTAGATAGCCATCACTAGCCGGCTACCACCCAGTTACTCAACTCTGCACATTAGAGGCTGTTGGAACTAGGAACACAAGCATTTAGTTAGATATTACTGCACTGTTGGAGCTAGGAACATAAGCATTTAGTTAGATATTACTGCACTGTTGGAGCTGGGAACACAAGTATTTCTCTACACACACAATAACATCTGCTAAATATGTGTATGTGACCAATAAAATTAGATTTGATTTAAAATTTGATTTAACAGTTCAGTACCTTCAACACATCAACACCTCGCACAAAGACCAATAGCGATGCAGTCAATCTCTCCTCAACCTTGAGCCAGGAGAGATTGACATGAATGTCATTGATATTCACCCTCTGTGTACATCTAAATGCAGTACGTGCTGCTCTGTTCTGGACCAACTGCAGTTTACCTACAGTGTGTCCTTCTTTGTCTATGCATTACAGTAGAGAGTAGGCCTATGCATTACAGTAGGGAGTAGGCCTATGCATTACAGTAGAGAGTAGGCCTATGCATTACAGTAGGGAGTAGGCCTATGCATTACAGTAGAGAGTAGGCCTATGCATTACAGTAGGGAGTAGGCCTATACATTACAGTAGAGAGTAGATCTATGCATTACAGTAGGGAGTAGGCCTATACATTACAGTAGAGAGTAGGCCTATACATTACAGTAGAGAGTAGGCCTATACATTACAGTAGAGAGTAGGCCTATACATTACAGTAGGGAGTAGGCCTATGCATTACAGTAGGGAGTAGGCCTATACATTACAGTAGAGAGTAGGCCTATACATTACAGTAGAGAGTAGGCCTATACATTACAGTAGAGAGTAGGCCTATACATTACAGTAGAGAGTAGGCCTATGCATTACAGTAGGGAGTAGGCCTATGCATTACAATAGAGAGTAGGCCTATGCATTACAGTAGAGAGTAGGCCTATACATTACAGTAGAGAGTAGGCCTATACATTACAGTAGAGAGTAGGTCTATGCATTGCAGTAGGAAGTAGGCCTATGCATTACAGTAGGGAGTAGGCCTATACATTACAGTAGAGAGTAGGCCTATGCATTACAGTAGAGAGTAGGCCTATGCATTACAGTAGAGAGTAGGCCTATGCATTACAGTAGGGAGTAGGCCTATACATTACAGTAGAGAGTAGGCCTATACATTACAGTAGAGAGTAGGCCTATGCATTACAGTAGAGAGTAGGCCTATACATTGCAGTAGGGAGTAGGCCTATACATTACAGTAGAGAGTAGGCCTATACATTACAGTAGAGAGTAGGCCTATGCATTACAGTAGAGAGTAGGCCTATACATTACAGTAGGAAGTAGGCCTATACATTACAGTAGAGAGTAGGCCTATGCATTACAGTAGGGAGTAGGCCTATGCATTACAGTAGGGAGAAGGCCTATACATTACAGTAGAGAGTAGGCCTATACATTACAGTAGAGAGTAGGCCTATACATTACAGTAGAGAGTAGGCCTATACATTACAGTAGAGAGTAGGCCTATGCATTACAGTAGGGAGAAGGCCTATACATTACAGTAGAGAGTAGGCCTATACATTACAGTAGAGAGTAGGCCTATACATTACAGTAGAGAGTAGGCCTATGCATTACAGTAGAGAGTAGGCCTATGCATTACAGTAGGGAGTAGGCCTATGCATTACAATAGAGAGTAGGCCTATGCATTACAGTAGAGAGTAGGCCTATACATTACAGTAGAGAGTATTTGATTTGATTTGAGTAGGCCTATGCATTACAGTAGGGAGTAGGCCTATGCATTTCAATAGAGAGTAGGCCTATGCATTACAGTAGAGAGTAGGCCTATACATTACAGTAGAGAGTAGGCCTATACATTACAGTAGAGAGTAGGCCTATGCATTGCAGTAGGAAGTAGGCCTATGCATTACAGTAGGGAGTAGGCCTATACATTACAGTAGAGAGTAGGCCTATACATTACAGTAGAGAGTAGGCCTATGCATTACAGTAGAGAGTAGGCCTATACATTGCAGTAGGAAGTAGGCCTATGCATTACAGTAGGGAGTAGGCCTATACATTACAGTAGAGAGTAGGCCTATGCATTACAGTAGGGAGTAGGCCTATGCATTACAGTAGGAAGTAGGCCTATACATTACAGTAGGGAGTAGGCCTATGCATTACAGTAGGGAGTAGGCCTATGCATTACAGTAGGGAGAAGGCCTATACATTACAGTAGAGAGTAGGCCTATACATTACAGTAGAGAGTAGGCCTATACATTACAGTAGAGAGTAGTCCTATACATTACAGTAGAGAGTAGGCCTATACATTACAGTAGAGAGTAGGCCTATACATTACAGTAGAGAGTAGTCCTATACATTACAGTAGAGAGTAGGCCTATGCATTACAGTAGGGAGAAGGCCTATACATTACAGTAGAGAGTAGGCCTATACATTACAGTAGAGAGTAGGCCTATACATTACAGTAGAGAGTAGGCCTATGCATTACAGTAGAGAGTAGGCCTATGCATTTAACAGATTCCGTTTCGGAGGAGTTTCCTAGAACAACAGGATGGATGTGGATCTGCTGATAAACATAATTTTCTCTCTCTCTCTCTTTACTTTCCAAACCTCTCCAAGGACACGTAACAATGACACAGATGTTTTGTCTGTAAGAACTAAGCACCTGGAACTCATCTCATCTGTGAGTGGATTCCCTAAAGCCAGAAGCTGATCTGAGTGCTAATGCCAGGCAGCTCTCACAGTGACATTGTTCTCTGCTGTTTAATACATTCCAAAGGGATGCCCAGAATAGCCAACCTGGTCTCATAGACTAAACGTAACATAGTAAATATAAATCCTTGACAAACAAATTAGTCTGTTACTTTTGGTAGGGTCACCGGTTACATAAGACAGAAGGTAAATTAACCCTTTAACCTAACTCCTAACCTTAAACGCTAACCCTAACCTCAAGCCTAGCTAACGTTAGCCACCTAGCTAACTTTAGAATTAGCCACCTAATTGGAATCCGTAACATATCCTATGTTTTGAAAATTTGTAACATATTATACAAAATGGATGGACATCCACAAATGAATACATACCACACGAAACGTTACATATCATACTAGAGTGCATCGGATTTACTTTCATTATGTGACGTCTACCCTGAGTCCAGGTTGGAATAGAGGACCAGTCGACCGACCGACGCAGGCAGGCAGGCACAGAGACAGAGACAGAGACAGAGAGACAGAGAGACAGAGAGAGAGAGAGAGAGAGAGAGAGAAAGAGAGAGAGAAAGAGAGAGAGAGAGACTGCTCACTCAGTGAGCACAGTCTGGCTATAGAGACCGGTCGTCACAGACAAACCTGACTGCCCAGAGAGGACAGGCTGTGCTCACTCTGCTCCAGGGGAGAGGTAGAGACAGAGCTGCATTTCCTATTATGCTGTGACAAATACTCAGACCTAAGAGAATATTTCTTTCCCAAAATTATAATTCATTACAAAGAATTTGAAACTATAAAAGATGAAGAAAAAATCTAATATTTATTGGGTGAAAAGCCAAAATGTGCAGCTTTGGCAGCCAAATATATATATATTTTAGATATGTATACTTTGACAATGTAAATAATAATGAACTTGCCATGTCAATAAAGTCAATGGAATGGAATTGAGAGAGAGAGAGAGTACTGTATATGTACTGTATATCTAACATGTATATCTAACATGTTGTAGCGGTATTCATTAGAGAGGGGTAAAGAAAGATTTTGTTTGGGCGCCAGGCAGATATTAACCATGCCGAAAGGAAAAGAGTAGAATAGAGAGAGTACCACTACCAGACTCACACACATCAGCAGAAGAGACTGCCTAGAAGGTAGCCTGTTTCCCAGATAGCCAGTGGAGAGAAAAAAGAATACACACCATATAAAACCCACATCACAGCACAGGGGTAACCCAAACAAGAATACCTCATACAATAATACTAATACTAATAATGGCAGAGCAATTCAACAGCAACTTCATACAAGAACGAATCCAGTCATAAACATAGGATTTGCAATAATCTGTATTATTTTCTAGTGGATGAGTGCAGAGGGTATGAATGTGGGGGGTGTTCATCGACACAACAAAGGCCTTAAAAATGTCCACAGTCTTCTCGGCCACATGTCATTAGTACACCTCAATACAGTTCACATAACAATACACAACTTGCAAACAACCTCCCTTTTAACTAAAATGTCCAAATACTTCTGGCAGGGCAATTATAGTCCAGCTGTAATGAACTTCAATGGGAAGTGCATTGGAAAAATAGAGAGTCTGTTGCAGGGTAAAGCACTGGAACGATAGAGGGAAGAGAAAAAGAGAGATCTTAGCTGTGGTCTTCAGGCGTGCAGGTGTACTGTCTGACTGTCCGATGGTTTGTTGGTTTACATGTTAAAGCTTCGCAAGGGCGCAGTCCCAAACGAAAACAACCACGACCTAGAGCGATTACACCGATGATCGAGTTAAACACTCTATAAACTACACACGCTGAAAACAAACTAAACTTCTGCAGCACAGCACACACAATCAAACTGTCGCGCCACCAAAGAGCCCCTCCCCAAAGAGCTGAATGAGCTCTCTTTATTTCCTTCTTCCTTACTGCTCATGCGCTCTTAAAGTGGCAGTGCACGGTGAAGGCTCCGTGCAGATTTCGCCACAATGTATATCTTACATGTACTGTATATCTAACATGTATATCTAACATGTACTGTATATCTAACATGTACTGTATATCTAACATGTATATCTAACATGTACTGTATATCTAACATGTACATCTAACATGTATATCTAATATGTACTGTATATCTAACATGTATATCTAACATGTACTGTATATCTGACATGTACTGTATATCTAACATGTACTGTATATCTAACATGTACTGTATATCTAACATGTATATCTAACACGTACTGTATATCTAACATGTATATCTAACATGTACTGTATATCTAACATGCATATCTAACATGTACTGTATATCTAACTTGTACTGTATATCTAACATGTACTGTATATCTAACATGTATATCTAACATGTACTGTATATCTAACTTGTACTGTATATTTAACATGTATATCTAACATGTATATCTAACTTGTACTGTATTACTAACATGTACTGTATATCTAACATGTATATCTAACATGTACTGTATATCTAACTTGTACTGTATTACTAACATGTACTGTATATCTAACATGTATATCTAACTTGTACTGTATATTTAACATGTATATCTAACATGTATATCTAACTTGTACTGTATTACTAACATGTACTGTATATCTAACATGTATATCTAACTTGTACTGTATTACTAACATGTACTGTATATCTAACATGTATATCTAACATGTACTGTATATCTAACATGTACTGTATATCTAACTTGTACTGTATTACTAACATGTACTGTCTACACTTACAGTGTTATGAATTTTATGAATAATGACTAAACAATATCTACATTTGAAATAGAACTATAACTAACTAAACTTTACTCTGTTTTATTATATCTGATTAATAATTTGACTAGCCATTTGACTAGATATTCAGGAATCTTATGGCTTGGGGGTAGAAGTTGTTTAGAAGCCTCTTGGACCTAGACTTGGCTCTCTGGTACTGCTTGCCGTGTGGTAGAGAACAGAGAGAACAGTCAGTGACTAGGGTGGCTGGAGTTTTTGACCATTTTTAGGGCCTTCCCCTGACACCGCCTGGTATAGAAGTCCTGGATGGCAGGAAGCTTGGCCCCAGTGATGTACTGGGCCGTTCGCACTACCCTCTGTAGTGCCCTGCGGTCAGAAGCCGAGCAGTTGCCATTCCTGGCAGTGATGCAGCTGTAGAACCTTTTGAGGATCTGAGGACCCATGCCAAATCTTTTCAGTCTCCTGAGGGGGAATAGGCTTTGTTGTGCCCGCTTCACGACTGTCATGATGTGCTTGGACCATGTTAGTTTGTTGGAGATGTGGACACCAAGGAACTTGAAGCTCTCAACCTGCTCCACTGCAGCCCCGTTAATGAGAATGGGGGTGTGCTCGGTCCTCTTTATCCTGTAGTCCACAAAAATCTCCTTTGTCTTGATCACGTTGAGTGAGAGGTTGTTGTCCCAGCGCCACACAGCCAGGTCTCTGACCTCCTCCCTTTAGGCTGTCTCGTTGTTGTTGTTGATCAGGCCTACCACTGTTGTGCCGTCTGCAAACTTAATGATTGTGTTGGGAGTCGTGCCTGACCGTGCAGTCATGAGTGAACAGGGAGTACAGGAGGGGACTGAGCACTCACCCTTGAGGGGCCCTGTGTTGAGGATTAGCGTGGCGGATGTTGTTACCTACCCTTACCACCTGGGGGGGCCCGTCAGGAAGTCCAGTTGCAGAGGGAGGTGCTTAGTTCCAGGGTCTTCAGCTTAGTGATGAGCTTTGATGGTACTATGGTGTTGAACGCTGAGCTGTAGTCAATTAATAGCATTCTCACATAGGTGTTCCTTTTGTCCAGGTTGGAAAGGGCAGTGTGGAGTGCAATAGAGATTGCATCATCTATGGATCTGTTGGGGCAGTATGCAAATTGGGGTGGGTCTAGGGTTTCTGGGATAATGGTGTTGATGTGAGCCATGACCAGCCTTTCAAAGCATTTCATGGCTACAGATGTGAGGTCTATGGGTCAGTAGTCATTTAGGCAGATTACTTTAGTGTTTTGGGGCACAGGCACTATGGTAGTCTGCTTTAAAACATGTTGGTATTACAGACTCGGTAAGGGAGAGGTTGAAAATGTCAGTGAAGACACTTGCTAGTTGGTCAGCACATGCTCGCAGTATATGTCCTGGTAATCCGTCTGGCCCTGCAGTCTTGCGAATGTTGACTTGTCTAAAGGTCTTACTCACATTAGTTGCGGAGAGCATGATCACACAGTCTTCCGGTACAGCTGGTGCTCTCATGCATGTTTCAGCGTTATTTGCATCGACGCAAGCATAAAAGTAGTTTGGCTCGTCTGGTACGCTCGTGTCACTGGGCTGCTCTCGGCTGTGCTTCCCTTTGTAGTCTGTAATGGTTTGCAAACCCTGCCACATTCGACGAGCATCAGAGCCAGTGTAGTACGACTCGATCTTAGTCGTGTATTGACGCTTTGCCTCTTTGATGGTTTGTCGGAGGGCTTAGCGGGATTTCTCATAAGCTTCCGGGCATAGGGGGATTTCTTATAGGCTTTCAGTTTAGAGTTCCGCTCCTTGAAAGCGCCAGCTCTAGCCTTTTGCTCAGTGCGGATGCTGCCTGTAATCCATGGCTTCTGGTTGGGGTATGTACGTATGGTCACTGTTGGGACGACCTCATTGATGCACTTATTGATGAAGCCAGTGACTGATGTGGTGTACTCCTCAATGCCATAGGAAGAATCCCGGAACATATTCCTGTCTGTGCAAAACAGTCCTGTAGCTTAGCATCTGCTTCATCTGCCCACTTTTTTAATGATCTAGTCACTGGTGCTTCCTGCTTTAATACAGTATATAAAATATATACATATGAGATGAGTAATGTAGGGTATGTAGACATTATTAAAGTGTCTTTATTTAAAGTGACCAGTGATAACTTTATTAAATTCATTTATTACATTTATGTGGCTAGAGATTTGAGTCTGTATGTTGGCAAAAGCCACTCTATGTTAGTGATGGCTGTTTAACAGTCTGATGGCCTTGAGACAGAAGGTGTTTCTGAGTCACTCGGTCCCAGCTTTGATACACCTGTACTGACCTCGCCTTCTGGATGATAGCGGGGTGAACAGGCAGTGGCTCGGGTGGTTGATGTCCTTGATGATCTTTTTGGCCTTCCTGTGACATCGTAGGTGTCCTGGAGGGCAGGTAGTTTGCCCCCGGTGATGCGTTGTGCAGACCTCACTACCCTCTGGAGAGCCTTGCGGTTGTGGGCGGAGCAGTTGCCGTACAAGGCGGTGATAAAGCCCGACAGGATGCCCTCGAATGTGTATCTGTAAAAGTTTGTGAATGTTTTTGGTGACAATCAATATTCCTTCAGACTCCTGAGATTGAAGAGGCGCTGTTGCACCTTCTTCACAACGCTGTCTGTGTGGGTGGACCAATTTTCACTTCGTCCATGATGTGTACGCCGAGGAACTTAAAACCTTACACCTTCTCCACTACTGTCCCATCGATGTGGATGGCGGGATGCTCCCTCTGCTGTTTCCTGAAGTCCACGATAATCTCCTTTGTTTTGTTGACGTTGAGTGAGAGGTTATTTTCCTGACACCACACTCCGAGGGCCCTCACCTCCTCCCTGTAGGCCGTCTCGTCGTTGTTGGTAATAAAGCCTGCCACTGTAGTGTTGTCTGCAAACTTGATGATTGAGTTGGAGGTCTGCATAGCCACACAGTCATGGGTGAACAGGGAGTACAGGAGAGGGCTGAAAACACACCCTTGTGTTGAGGATCAGCGGGGTGGAGATGTTGTTACCTACCCTCAGGAAGTCCAGTACCCAGTTGCACAGGGCGGGGTCGAGACCCAGGGTCTCAAGCTTAATGACGAGTTTGGAGGGTACTATGGTGTTAAATGCTGAGCTGTAATTGATGAACAGCATTCTTACATACGCATTCCTCTTGTCCAGATGGGATAAGGCAGCGTGCAGTGTGATGACGATTGCGTCGTCTGTTGACCTATTGGGGCGGTAAGCAAATTGAAGTGGGTCTAGGGTGTCAGGTAAGGTAGAGGTGAGATGGTCCTTGACTAGTCTCTCAAAGCACTTCATGATGACGGAAGTGAGTGCTACGGGGCGGTAGTCATTTAGTTCGGTTACCTTATCTTTCTTGGGAACAAGAACAATGGTGGCCCTCTTGAAGCATGTGTGAACAGCAGACTGGGATAGGGATTGACACCATCATGTTTGTTAGAGTCATATTGTATTGTAATGTTTAGATTTTTTTGCTTAACTGCCTTAATTTTGCTGGACCCCAGGAAGAGTAAATGCTGCCTTGGCGGCAGATGATTCGGTTCCATAATAAATACAAATATTGTTTGAGGGCCAAACCATTTCTGTTACTTCTATTGACAGGTGAGTCAATAATAGACTCTAAAGGAGAGTTTTTGAAAGGTAATTCTGCTGTTTGTTTGAGTATTTGGAGATGGAAGGGTTCCATGCCATCATGGCTCTATATAATGCGTTGCCATGAATTCATTTTGGACTTGGGGACTGTGAAGAGACCCCTGGTGGTATGTCTTGTGGGGTATGTATGGGTGTCTGAAGAGACCCCTGGTGGCATGTCCTGTGGGAGATGTATGGGTGTCTGAAGAGACCCCTGGTGGTATGTCTTGTGGGGTATGTATGGGTGTCTGAAGAGACCCCTGGTGGTATGTCTTGTGGGGTATGTATGGTTGTCTGAAGAGACCCTGGTGGTATGTCTTGTGGGGTATGTATGGGTGTCTGAAGAGACCCCTGGTGGTATGTCTTGTGGGGTATGTATGGGTGTCTGAGCTGAATGTTATTTGATCTGGAATTTTCATCACAGTAATATTTCTTATAAAACCAGTAGAGAAGTAGTTAATCTCTCCTCACCCGCAACCAGGAAAGATGGGCCTGCATGTTGTTGATGGTAGACAGACTGGCCTGTATGTTGTTGATGGTAGACAGATGGGCCTGCATGTTGTTGATGGTAGACAGACTGGCCTGTATGTTGTTGATGGCAGACAGACTGGCCTGTATGTTGTTGATGGTAGACAGACTGGCCTGTATGTTGTTGATGGTAGACAGACGGGCCTGCATGTTGTTGATGGTAGATAGACTGGCCTGTATGTTGTTGATGGTAGACAGACTGTCTTCTCTCATTCCACCACCTCCCTCCTTCCAATACTGATGGAGGCCATCAGGCCTGAATCTATTTAGACCAGCTGTGAATACTGATGGAGGCCATCAGGCCTGAATCTATTTAAACCAGCTGATGGAGGCCATTAAGCCTCCTGAGTCTATTTAAACCAGCTGTGAATACTGATGGAGGCCATCAAGCCTCCTGAGTCTATTTAAACCAGCTGTGAATACTGATGAAGGCCATCAAGCCTCCCGAATCTACTTAAACCAGCTGTGAATACTGATGGAGGCCATCAAGCCTCCTGAATCTATTTAAACCAGCTGTGAATACTGATGGAGGCCATCAGGCCTTAATCTATTTAAACCAGCTGTGAATACTGATGGAGGCCATCAGGCCTGAATCTTTTTAGATTAATATGTGGCTCCATTGTTTTGGGATAATGGTTTTATATCAGAGGGGAGAGGGGGTAACTGAGTGGTAGCAACATGGAGGGTGAGGTCAGGTTAAAATGCTGAGCAGTTTGACACGTCTCTCTCTTTCTGTTTCTCTTCTCCTAAACCGGTTTGGATTCTTGTTTCTTTGAGCTGCATAAAGGTGTTTACCGTTTACCCCATGGAAGACCAACAGAGCCCAGAAAAGTCCAAAGGTGAAAATGCATTTGGGTTATGAATTAATTTCCACTGTGTATATAATAACCATGGATTGTGTGAGGTCAGCTCCTTGCTCTCTGAAAAGCCCAGCTAAAGCTCGTAGCTCTGTGAATAGTTAAATATCAGCATATATGTGAAGGGAATCAGACCTGAAACCCATTCAGGTGAATTAACCATGACAAGTCTTATATCAGTCCTGTCTCTATGGTGTTAGTCCTATATCAGTCCTGTCTCTATGGTGTTAGTCCTATATCAGTCCTGTCTCTATGGTGTTAGTCCTATATCAGTCCTGTCTCTATGGTGTTAGTCCTATATCAGTCCTGTCTCTATGGGTGTTAGTCCTATATCAGTCCTGTCTCTATGGTGTTAGTCCTATATCAGTCCTGTCTCTATGGGTGTTAGTCCTATATCAGTCCTGTTTCTATGGTGTTAGTCCTATATCAGTCCTGTCTCTATGGTGTTAGTCCTATATCAGTCCTGTCTCTATGGTGTTAGTCATATATCAGCCCTATCTCTATGATGGGTATTTTTCAAAGCTGTATCAAATTTGGACAGAAAATGCATTGTTTATCAGAACACAAACACACCTCAGAGAATGTGACAAGTGGTCCCTCAACACCCTTCCTCATAACTCATTGTTTGTTCTTGTTTCCCAATCAACAGTCTGGATCCTCCTTTTCTGTCACGGTGGATGAGACTGGATTCTCCTCTTCTATCATGGTGGATGAGTCTCGATCCTCCTCTTCTGTCACGGTGGATGAGTCTGGATCCTCCTCTTCTGTCATGGTGGATGAGTCTGGATCCTCCTCAGTCTCAATCCCCCTCTTCTGTCACGGTGGATGAGTCTGGACCCTCCTCTTTTGTCATGGTGGATGAGTCTGGATCCTCCTCTTCTATCATGGTGGATGAGTCTGGATCCTTCTCTTCTGTCACGGTGGATGAGTCTGGATCCTCCTCTTCTATCATGGTGGATGAGTCTGGATCCTCCTCTTCTGTCACGGTGGAGGAGTCTGGATCCCCCTCTTCTGTCACGGTGGATAAGTCTGGATCCCCCTCTTCTGTCACGGTGGATGAGTCTGGATCCTCCTCTTCCGTCACGGTGGATGAGTCTGGATTCTCTTCTGTCACGGTGGATGAGTCTGGATCCTCCTCTTCCGTCACGGTGGATGAGTCTGGATCCTCCTCTTCTGTCACGGTGGATGAGTCTGGATTCTCTTCTGTCATGGTGGATGAGTCTGGATTCGCCTCTTCTGTCACGGTGGATGAGTCTGGATTCGCCTCTTCTGTCACGGTGGATGAGTCTGGATCCTCCTCTTCTGTCACGGTGGATGAGTCTGGATCCTCCTCTTCTATCACGGTGGATGTGTCTGGATCCTTCTCTTCTGTCATGGTGGATAACGTTTAGCTAGCTCATTACGTTAGCTACTGGTTTGACTAGTCAGACTTTTCCCCAGACACCACGCGTGGTGATATGCTAGCTAGTCTGCCACGACAGGGATACTTAACGTTAGCTAGATAGTGCTAATTGCTAACATTAGGCACATTCGCTAGCATGTCACTGCCCATTAGGAAAGTCAGACTACACCAAGGTGAGATACGGTCCATTAGCTATTGAACGTTAGCTAATGTAGACAACTAGTCAACCAACGTGCCTAATTAGGTAGCCCACCAGGTGATATTTAGCTAGATATATCCCTGCCTGAGTCAGCTAACGCTAGTTAGCATGTCATCACGTGAAAAGGTTTGACTACAAAAACCTTGAGCTGACGTTAACTAGCTGGCTAGCTCACAAAGTATTTGTCCAAATTAAAAGGTCACAACAGTCATTATGCTAGCCTATGCTGGTTTTATTTTTACTTGTAAGGAAGTTAACGTGCGTTGTACTCATAACTACAGCCAGTGGTTATCTAGCTAATTTTAGAAAGCATCTAGGTAACCACAGATTTTTAACCTCATTTTTTAAACCCCCCGCCCCAGAAATTTAAAGCAGCTATCAAACAGGTCTTATCACACAGCTCCAGCAACTCCTCTCGCTTACAGAGGTCGGGAAAACAATCAAATACGAATGTTTGCTTATCGGAGTAGTGGTTACAATCCGGTCGATAGCACAGAACCGTCCGCTTCTGATTGTCGGAGAGACCTAAGGTTATCTAGTTAGCTGCAAAAGGTAATAAAATACAAATATAGTCATAAAAAAAATGCTAAGGTAGCTTACTTAAAAAAATGCTAAGGTAGCTTACTTAAAAAAATGCTAAACAAGAATACACGCAAGAAATATACGAGAAACTAAAAAGGCTATAATATCTACTCGCTAGGTTGCTTGCTACTTGTCAATGAGAGTTTGCATGGAAAAATGTGGAGGTTTTTCCCACCCTGCGCCTTGAGTGATTTACATCAAAGCTTAAAATGTGAAGTGTAGTTCTGTATGATAGCCACATTAGCGGCTAATTAGTATTTAATTTTGGGGGTGTAATTACAGGCTCTCAAAGTGACCTTGTCTGAGAGATTGGCGCAGTTATCAAAATGCCAAGGTAAGTCTACACCAAACACTGCCCTTATATGAAGTAGTTCCAGAAAAATGTTTTTTAATGAATGGTGGAAAAACTATAGGTAACATTTCTGGGTTTTACCGCTAGGTTTTATGGGTATTATGACTCATACAGTTATACTCTGTACATCATCTCTGAGAACACATCAGGCCTCTGTTCCACTGAGGGCACATGTAGCAGCCAAGGCAGGACTGTGTCTGTTTGAGCTGTGGGGCAGGAAATATACAGTACTCATCATCATTGTTTTTACAGTGTGCTACTGCTAGTACATATCGTAGAGGTGCTCCTGTCCATGGACACACACTGTAGGATCTCTCTCAATACCTCCTCCTTTCCTCATTCCCCTCATCTGGTCCTCCTCTTCAATCTCATCTTATCCTCCTTCTACAGCCACTCCCATCTCTGTCTAGTTAGCTCCTGTCCTTCTACAGCCCCTCCCACCTTATTTACCAGAGCTCCTGTCCTTCTACAGCCCCTCCCACCTTATTTACCAGGGCTCCTGTCCTTCTACAGCCCCTCCCACCTTATTTACCAGGGCTCCTCTCCTTCTACATCCCCTCCCACCTCTGTCTAGTTAGCTCCTCTCCTTCTACAGCCACTCCCATCTCTGTCTAGTTAGCTCCTCCCCTTCTACAGCCACTCCCATCTCTGTCTAGTTAACCCCTCTCCTTCTACATCCCCTCCCATCTCTGTCTAGTTAGCTCCTCTCCTTCTACAGCCGCTCCCATCTCTGTCTAGTTAGCTTCTCTCCTTCTACATCCCCTCCCATCTCTGTCTAGTTAGCTCCTCTCCTTCTACAGCCCCTCCCATCTCTGTCTAGTTAGCCCCTCTCCTTCTACATCCCCTCCCATCTGTCTAGTTAGCTCCTCTCCTTCTACATCCCCTCCCATCTCTGTCTAGTTAGCTCCTCTCCTTCTACAGCCCCTCCCATCTCTGTCTAGTTAGCTCCTCTCCTTCTACAGCCCCTCCCACCTTATTTACCAGAGCTCCTGTCTTTCTACAGCCCCTCCCACCTTATTTACCGGAGCTCCTGTCCTTCTACAGTCCCTCCCACCTTATTTACCGGAGCTCCTGTCCTTCTACAGCCCCTCCCACCTTATTTACCGGAGCTCCTGTCCTTCTACAGCCCCTCCCACCTTATTTACCAGAGCTCCTGTCCTTCTACAGCCCCTCCCACCTTATTTACCAGAGCTCCTGTCCTTCTACAGCCCCTCCCACCTTATTTACCAGAGCTCCTGTCCTTCTACAGCCCCTCCCACCTTATTTACCAGAGCTCCTGTCCTTCTACAGCCCCTCCCACCTTATTTACCAGAGCTCCTGTCCTTCTACAGCCCCTCCCACCTTATTTACCAGAGCTCCTGTCCTTCTACAGCCCCTCCCACCTTATTTACCAGAGCTCCTGTCCTTCTACAGCCCCTCCCACCTTATTTACCGGAGCTCCTGTCCTTCTACAGCCCCTCCCACCTTATTTACCAGAGCTCCTGTCCTTCTACAGCCCCTCCCACCTTATTTACCGGAGCTCCTGTCCTTCTATAGCCCCTCCCACCTTATTTACCAGAGCTCCTGTCCTTCTACAGCCCCTCCCACCTTATTTACCAGAGCTCCTGTCCTTCTACAGCCCCTCCCACCTTATTTACCAGAGCTCCTGTCCTTCTACAGCCCCTCCCACCTTATTTACCAGAGCTCCTGTCCTTCTACAGCCCCTCCCACCTTATTTACCGGAGCTCCTGTCCTTCTACAGCCCCTCCCACCTTATTTACCGGAGCTCCTGTCCTTCTACAGCCCCTCCCACCTTATTTACCAGAGCTCCTGTCCTTCTACAGCCCCTCCCACCTTATTTACCAGAGCTCCTGTCCTTCTACAGCCCCTCCCACCTTATTTACCAGAGCTCCTGTCCTTCTACAGCCCCTCCCACCTTATTTACCAGAGCTCCTGTCCTTCTACAGCCCCTCCCACCTTATTTACCAGAGCTCCTGTCCTTCTACAGCCCCTCCCACCTTATTTACCAGAGCTCCTGTCCTTCTACAGCCCCTCCCACCTTATTTACCAGAGCTCCTGTCCTTCTACAGCCCCTCCCACCTTATTTACCGGAGCTCCTGTCCTTCTACAGCCCCTCCCACCTTATTTACCAGAGCTCCTGTCCTTCTACAGCCCCTCCCACCTTATTTACCGGAGCTCCTGTCCTTCTACAGCCCCTCCCACCTTATTTACCAGAGCTCCTGTCCTTCTACAGCCCCTCCCACCTTATTTACCAGAGATCCTGTCCTTCTACAGCCCCTCCCACCTTATTTACCAGAGCTCCTGTCCTTCTACAGCCCCCCCCACCTTATTTACCAGAGCTCCTGTCCTTCTACAGCCCCTCCCACCTTATTTACCGGAGCTCCTGTCCTTCTACAGCCCCTCCCACCTTATTTACCAGAGCTCCTGTCCTTCTACAGCCCCTCCCACCTTATTTACCGGAGCTCCTGTCCTTCTACAGCCCCTCCCACCTTATTTACCAGAGCTCCTGTCCTTCTACAGCCCCTCCCACCTTATTTACCAGAGCTCCTGTCCTTCTACAGCCCCTCCCACCTTATTTACCAGGGCTCCTGTCCTTCTACAGCCCCTCCCACCTTATTTACCAGAGCTCCTGTCCTTCTACAGCCCCTCCCACCTTATTTACCAGAGCTCCTGTCCTTCTACAGCCCCTCCCACCTTATTTACCAGAGCTCCTGTCCTTCTACAGCCCCTCCCACCTTATTTACCAGAGCTCCTGTCCTTCTACAGCCCCTCCCACCTTATTTACCAGAGCTCCTGTCCTTCTACAGCCCCTCCCACCTTATTTACCAGAGCTCCTGTCCTTCTACAGCCCCTCCCACCTTATTTACCAGAGCTCCTGTCCTTCTACAGCCCCTCCCACCTTATTTACCAGAGCTCCTGTCCTTCTACAGCCCCTCCCACCTTATTTACCAGGGCTCCTGTCCTTCTACAGCCCCTCCCACCTTATTTACCAGAGCTCCTGTCCTTCTACAGCCCCTCCCACCTTATTTACCAGGGCTCCTGTCCTTCTACAGCCCCTCCCACCTTATTTACCAGAGCTCCTGTCCTTCTACAGCCCCTCCCACCTTATTTACCAGAGCTCCTGTCCTTCTACAGCCCCTCCCACCTTATTTACCAGGGCTCCTCTCCTTCTACAGCCCCTCCCACCTTATTTACCGGAGCTCCTGTCCTTCTACAGCCCCTCCCACCTTATTTACCAGAGCTCCTGTCCTTCTACAGCCCCTCCCACCTTATTTACCAGAGCTCCTGTCCTTCTACAGCCCCTCCCACCTTATTTACCAGAGCTCCTGTCCTTCTACAGCCCCTCCCACCTTATTTACCAGAGCTCCTGTCCTTCTACAGCCCCTCCCACCTTATTTACCAGAGCTCCTGTCCTTCTACAGCCCCTCCCACCTTATTTACCAGAGCTCCTGTCCTTCT
Source organism: Oncorhynchus mykiss (assembly GCF_057628025.1). Lineage (NCBI taxonomy): Eukaryota > Metazoa > Chordata > Actinopteri > Salmoniformes > Salmonidae > Oncorhynchus > Oncorhynchus mykiss. The sequence goes on from NC_143043.1 coordinate 57,386,227, forward strand.
ACAGCCCCTCCCACCTTATTTACCAGAGCTCCTGTCCTTCTACAGCCCCTCCCACCTTATTTACCAGAGCTCCTGTGTTTCTACAGCCCCTCCCACCTTATTTACCAGAGCTCCTGTCCTTCTACAGCCCCTCCCACCTTATTTACCAGAGCTCCTGTCCTTCTACAGCCCCTCCCACCTTATTTACCAGGGCTCCTGTCCTTCTACAGCCCCTCCCACCTTATTTACCGGAGCTCCTGTCCTTCTACAGCCCCTCCCACCTTATTTACCAGGGCTCCTGTCCTTCTACAGCCCCTCCCACCTTATTTACCAGAGCTCCTGTCCTTCTACAGCCCCTCCCACCTTATTTACCAGAGCTCCTGTCCTTCTACAGCCCCTCCCACCTTATTTACCAGAGCTCCTGTCCTTCTACAGCCCCTCCGACCTTATTTACCAGAGCTCCTGTCCTTCTACAGCCCCTCCCACCTTATTTACCAGAGCTCCTGTCCTTCTACAGCCCCTCCCACCTTATTTACCAGAGCTCCTGTCCTTCTACAGCCCCTCCCACCTTATTTACCAGAGCTCCTGTCCTTCTACAGCCCCTCCCACCTTATTTACCAGAGCTCCTGTCCTTCTACAGCCCCTCCCACCTTATTTACCAGAGCTCCTGTGTTTCTACAGCCCCTCCCACCTTATTTACCAGAGCTCCTGTCCTTCTACAGCCCCTCCCACCTTATTTACCAGAGCTCCTGTCCTTCTACAGCCCCTCCCACCTTATTTACCAGGGCTCCTGTCCTTCTACAGCCCCTCCCACCTTATTTACCGGAGCTCCTGTCCTTCTACAGCCCCTCCCACCTTATTTACCAGGGCTCCTGTCCTTCTACAGCCCCTCCCACCTTATTTACCAGAGCTCCTGTCCTTCTACAGCCCCTCCCACCTTATTTACCAGAGCTCCTGTCCTTCTACAGCCCCTCCCACCTTATTTACCAGAGCTCCTGTCCTTCTACAGCCCCTCCGACCTTATTTACCAGAGCTCCTGTCCTTCTACAGCCCCTCCCACCTTATTTACCAGAGCTCCTGTCCTTCTACAGCCCCTCCCACCTTATTTACCAGAGCTCCTGTCCTTCTACAGCCCCTCCCACCTTATTTACCGGAGCTCCTGTCCTTCTACAGCCCCTCCCACCTTATTTACCAGAGCTCCTGTCCTTCTACAGCCCCTCCCACCTTATTTACCAGAGCTCCTGTCCTTCTACAGCCCCTCCCACCTTATTTACCAGGGCTCCTCTCCTTCTACAGCCCCTCCCACCTTATTTACCGGAGCTCCTGTCCTTCTACAGCCCCTCCCACCTTATTTACCAGAGCTCCTGTCCTTCTACAGCCCCTCCCACCTTATTTACCGGAGCTCCTGTCCTTCTACAGCCCCTCCCACCTTATTTACCAGAGCTCCTGTCCTTCTACAGCCCCTCCCACCTTATTTACCAGAGATCCTGTCCTTCTACAGCCCCTCCCACCTTATTTACCAGAGCTCCTGTCCTTCTACAGCCCCCCCCACCTTATTTACCAGAGCTCCTGTCCTTCTACAGCCCCTCCCACCTTATTTACCGGAGCTCCTGTCCTTCTACAGCCCCTCCCACCTTATTTACCAGAGCTCCTGTCCTTCTACAGCCCCTCCGACCTTATTTACCGGAGCTCCTGTCCTTCTACAGCCCCTCCCACCTTATTTACCAGAGCTCCTGTCCTTCTACAGCCCCTCCCACCTTATTTACCAGAGCTCCTGTCCTTCTACAGCCCCTCCCACCTTATTTACCAGGGCTCCTGTCCTTCTACAGCCCCTCCCACCTTATTTACCAGAGCTCCTGTCCTTCTACAGCCCCTCCCACCTTATTTACCAGAGCTCCTGTCCTTCTACAGCCCCTCCCACCTTATTTACCAGAGCTCCTGTCCTTCTACAGCCCCTCCCACCTTATTTACCAGAGCTCCTGTCCTTCTACAGCCCCTCCCACCTTATTTACCAGAGCTCCTGTCCTTCTACAGCCCCTCCCACCTTATTTACCAGAGCTCCTGTCCTTCTACAGCCCCTCCCACCTTATTTACCAGAGCTCCTGTCCTTCTACAGCCCCTCCCACCTTATTTACCAGAGCTCCTGTCCTTCTACAGCCCCTCCCACCTTATTTACCAGGGCTCCTGTCCTTCTACAGCCCCTCCCACCTTATTTACCAGAGCTCCTGTCCTTCTACAGCCCCTCCCACCTTATTTACCAGGGCTCCTGTCCTTCTACAGCCCCTCCCACCTTATTTACCAGAGCTCCTGTCCTTCTACAGCCCCTCCCACCTTATTTACCAGAGCTCCTGTCCTTCTACAGCCCCTCCCACCTTATTTACCAGGGCTCCTCTCCTTCTACAGCCCCTCCCACCTTATTTACCGGAGCTCCTGTCCTTCTACAGCCCCTCCCACCTTATTTACCAGAGCTCCTGTCCTTCTACAGCCCCTCCCACCTTATTTACCAGAGCTCCTGTCCTTCTACAGCCCCTCCCACCTTATTTACCAGAGCTCCTGTCCTTCTACAGCCCCTCCCACCTTATTTACCAGAGCTCCTGTCCTTCTACAGCCCCTCCCACCTTATTTACCAGAGCTCCTGTCCTTCTACAGCCCCTCCCACCTTATTTACCAGAGCTCCTGTCCTTCTACAGCCCCTCCCACCTTATTTACCAGAGCTCCTGTCCTTCTACAGCCCCTCCCACCTTATTTACCAGAGCTCCTGTGTTTCTACAGCCCCTCCCACCTTATTTACCAGAGCTCCTGTCCTTCTACAGCCCCTCCCACCTTATTTACCAGAGCTCCTGTCCTTCTACAGCCCCTCCCACCTTATTTACCAGGGCTCCTGTCCTTCTACAGCCCCTCCCACCTTATTTACCGGAGCTCCTGTCCTTCTACAGCCCCTCCCACCTTATTTACCAGGGCTCCTGTCCTTCTACAGCCCCTCCCACCTTATTTACCAGAGCTCCTGTCCTTCTACAGCCCCTCCCACCTTATTTACCAGAGCTCCTGTCCTTCTACAGCCCCTCCCACCTTATTTACCAGAGCTCCTGTCCTTCTACAGCCCCTCCCACCTTATTTACCAGGGCTCCTGTCCTTCTACAGCCCCTCCCACCTTATTTACCAGAGCTCCTGTCCTTCTACAGCCCCTCCCACCTTATTTACCAGAGCTCCTGTCCTTCTACAGCCCCTCCCACCTTATTTACCGGAGCTCCTGTCCTTCTACAGCCCCTCCCACCTTATTTACCAGGGCTCCTGTCCTTCTAAATCCCCTCCCACCTTATTTACCGGAGCTCCTGTCCTTCTACAGCCCCTCCCACCTTATTTACCAGGGCTCCTGTCCTTCTACAGCCCCTCCCACCTTATTTACCAGGGCTCCTGTCCTTCTACAGCCCCTCCCACCTTATTTACCAGAGCTCCTGTCCTTCTACAGCCCCTCCCACCTTATTTACCAGAGCTCCTGTCCTTCTACAGCCCCTCCCACCTTATTTACCAGAGCTCCTGTCCTTCTACAGCCCCTCCCACCTTATTTACCAGAGCTCCTGTCCTTCTACAGCCCCTCCCACCTTATTTACCAGAGCTCCTGTCCTTCTACAGCCCCTCCCACCTTATTTACCAGAGCTCCTGTCTTTCTACAGCCCCTCCCACCTTATTTACCAGGGCTCCTGTCCTTCTACAGCCCCTCCCACCTTATTTACCAGAGCTCCTGTCCTTCTACAGCCCCTCCCACCTTATTTACCAGAGCTCCTGTCCTTCTACAGCCCCTCCCACCTTATTTACCAAAGCTCCTCTCCTTCTACAGCCCCTCCCACCTTATTTACCAGAGCTCCTGTCCTTCTACAGCCCCTCCCACCTTATTTACCAGAGCTCCTGTCCTTCTACAGCCCCTCCCACCTTATTTACCAGAGCTCCTGTCCTTCTACAGCCCCTCCCACCTTATTTACCAGGGCTCCTGTCCTTCTACAGCCCCTCCCACCTTATTTACCAGGGCTCCTGTCCTTCTACAGCCCCTCCCACCTTATTTACCAGAGCTCCTGTCCTTCTACAGCCCCTCCCACCTTATTTACCAGAGCTCCTGTCCTTCTACAGCCCCTCCCACCTTATTTACCAGAGCTCCTGTCCTTCTACAGCCCCTCCCACCTTATTTACCAGAGCTCCTGTCCTTCTACAGCCCCTCCCACCTTATTTACCAGAGCTCCTGTGTTTCTACAGCCCCTCCCACCTTATTTACCAGAGCTCCTGTCCTTCTACAGCCCCTCCCACCTTATTTACCAGAGCTCCTGTCCTTCTACAGCCCCTCCCACCTTATTTACCAGGGCTCCTGTCCTTCTACAGCCCCTCCCACCTTATTTACCGGAGCTCCTGTCCTTCTACAGCCCCTCCCACCTTATTTACCAGGGCTCCTGTCCTTCTACAGCCCCTCCCACCTTATTTACCAGAGCTCCTGTCCTTCTACAGCCCCTCCCACCTTATTTACCAGAGCTCCTGTCCTTCTACAGCCCCTCCCACCTTATTTACCAGAGCTCCTGTCCTTCTACAGCCCCTCCCACCTTATTTACCAGGGCTCCTGTCCTTCTACAGCCCCTCCCACCTTATTTACCAGAGCTCCTGTCCTTCTACAGCCCCTCCCACCTTATTTACCAGAGCTCCTGTCCTTCTACAGCCCCTCCCACCTTATTTACCGGAGCTCCTGTCCTTCTACAGCCCCTCCCACCTTATTTACCAGGGCTCCTGTCCTTCTAAATCCCCTCCCACCTTATTTACCGGAGCTCCTGTCCTTCTACAGCCCCTCCCACCTTATTTACCAGGGCTCCTGTCCTTCTACAGCCCCTCCCACCTTATTTACCAGGGCTCCTGTCCTTCTACAGCCCCTCCCACCTTATTTACCAGAGCTCCTGTCCTTCTACAGCCCCTCCCACCTTATTTACCAGAGCTCCTGTCCTTCTACAGCCCCTCCCACCTTATTTACCAGAGCTCCTGTCCTTCTACAGCCCCTCCCACCTTATTTACCAGAGCTCCTGTCCTTCTACAGCCCCTCCCACCTTATTTACCAGAGCTCCTGTCCTTCTACAGCCCCTCCCACCTTATTTACCAGAGCTCCTGTCCTTCTACAGCCCCTCCCACCTTATTTACCAGGGCTCCTGTCCTTCTACAGCCCCTCCCACCTTATTTACCAGAGCTCCTGTCCTTCTACAGCCCCTCCCACCTTATTTACCAGAGCTCTTGTCCTTCTACAGCCCCTCCCACCTTATTTACCAAAGCTCCTCTCCTTCTACAGCCCCTCCCACCTTATTTACCAGAGCTCCTGTCCTTCTACAGCCCCTCCCACCTTATTTACCAGAGCTCCTGTCCTTCTACAGCCCCTCCCACCTTATTTACCAGAGCTCCTGTCCTTCTACAGCCCCTCCCACCTTATTTACCAGGGCTCCTGTCCTTCTACAGCCCCTCCCACCTTATTTACCAGGGCTCCTGTCCTTCTACAGCCCCTCCCACCTTATTTACCAGAGCTCCTGTCCTTCTACAGCCCCTCCCACCTTATTTACCAGAGCTCCTGTCCTTCTACAGCCCCTCCCACCTTATTTACCAGAGCTCCTGTCCTTCTACAGCCCCTCCCACCTTATTTACCAGAGCTCCTGTCCTTCTACAGCCCCTCCCACCTTATTTACCAGAGCTCCTGTGTTTCTACAGCCCCTCCCACCTTATTTACCAGAGCTCCTGTCCTTCTACAGCCCCTCCCACCTTATTTACCAGAGCTCCTGTCCTTCTACAGCCCCTCCCACCTTATTTACCAGGGCTCCTGTCCTTCTACAGCCCCTCCCACCTTATTTACCGGAGCTCCTGTCCTTCTACAGCCCCTCCCACCTTATTTACCAGGGCTCCTGTCCTTCTACAGCCCCTCCCACCTTATTTACCAGAGCTCCTGTCCTTCTACAGCCCCTCCCACCTTATTTACCAGAGCTCCTGTCCTTCTACAGCCCCTCCCACCTTATTTACCAGAGCTCCTGTCCTTCTACAGCCCCTCCGACCTTATTTACCAGAGCTCCTGTCCTTCTACAGCCCCTCCCACCTTATTTACCAGAGCTCCTGTCCTTCTACAGCCCCTCCCACCTTATTTACCAGAGCTCCTGTCCTTCTACAGCCCCTCCCACCTTATTTACCGGAGCTCCTGTCCTTCTACAGCCCCTTCTAAATCCCCTCCCACCTTATTTACCGGAGCTCCTGTCCTTCTACAGCCCCTCCCACCTTATTTACCAGGGCTCCTGTCCTTCTACAGCCCCTCCCACCTTATTTACCAGGGCTCCTGTCCTTCTACAGCCCCTCCCACCTTATTTACCAGAGCTCCTGTCCTTCTACAGCCCCTCCCACCTTATTTACCAGAGCTCCTGTCCTTCTACAGCCCCTCCCACCTTATTTACCAGAGCTCCTGTCCTTCTACAGCCCCTCCCACCTTATTTACCAGAGCTCCTGTCCTTCTACAGCCCCTCCCACCTTATTTACCAGAGCTCCTGTCCTTCTACAGCCCCTCCCACCTTATTTACCAGAGCTCCTGTCCTTCTACAGCCCCTCCCACCTTATTTACCAGGGCTCCTGTCCTTCTACAGCCCCTCCCACCTTATTTACCAGAGCTCCTGTCCTTCTACAGCCCCTCCCACCTTATTTACCAGAGCTCCTGTCCTTCTACAGCCCCTCCCACCTTATTTACCAAAGCTCCTCTCCTTCTACAGCCCCTCCCACCTTATTTACCAGAGCTCCTGTCCTTCTACAGCCCCTCCCACCTTATTTACCAGAGCTCCTGTCCTTCTACAGCCCCTCCCACCTTATTTACCAGAGCTCCTGTCCTTCTACAGCCCCTCCCACCTTATTTACCAGGGCTCCTGTCCTTCTACAGCCCCTCCCACCTTATTTACCAGGGCTCCTGTCCTTCTACAGCCCCTCCCACCTTATTTACCAGAGCTCCTGTCCTTCTACAGCCCCTCCCACCTTATTTACCAGAGCTCCTGTCCTTCTACAGCCCCTCCCACCTTATTTACCAGAGCTCCTGTCCTTCTACAGCCCCTCCCACCTTATTTACCAGAGCTCCTGTCCTTCTACAGCCCCTCCCACCTTATTTACCAGAGCTCCTGTGTTTCTACAGCCCCTCCCACCTTATTTACCAGAGCTCCTGTCCTTCTACAGCCCCTCCCACCTTATTTACCAGAGCTCCTGTCCTTCTACAGCCCCTCCCACCTTATTTACCAGGGCTCCTGTCCTTCTACAGCCCCTCCCACCTTATTTACCGGAGCTCCTGTCCTTCTACAGCCCCTCCCACCTTATTTACCAGGGCTCCTGTCCTTCTACAGCCCCTCCCACCTTATTTACCAGAGCTCCTGTCCTTCTACAGCCCCTCCCACCTTATTTACCAGAGCTCCTGTCCTTCTACAGCCCCTCCCACCTTATTTACCAGAGCTCCTGTCCTTCTACAGCCCCTCCGACCTTATTTACCAGAGCTCCTGTCCTTCTACAGCCCCTCCCACCTTATTTACCAGAGCTCCTGTCCTTCTACAGCCCCTCCCACCTTATTTACCAGAGCTCCTGTCCTTCTACAGCCCCTCCCACCTTATTTACCGGAGCTCCTGTCCTTCTACAGCCCCTCCCACCTTATTTACCAGAGCTCCTGTCCTTCTACAGCCCCTCCCACCTTATTTACCAGAGCTCCTGTCCTTCTACAGCCCCTCCCACCTTATTTACCAGGGCTCCTCTCCTTCTACAGCCCCTCCCACCTTATTTACCGGAGCTCCTGTCCTTCTACAGCCCCTCCCACCTTATTTACCAGAGCTCCTGTCCTTCTACAGCCCCTCCCACCTTATTTACCAGAGCTCCTGTCCTTCTACAGCCCCTCCCACCTTATTTACCAGAGCTCCTGTCCTTCTACAGCCCCTCCCACCTTATTTACCAGAGCTCCTGTCCTTCTACAGCCCCTCCCACCTTATTTACCAGAGCTCCTGTCCTTCTACAGCCCCTCCCACCTTATTTACCAGAGCTCCTGTCCTTCTACAGCCCCTCCCACCTTATTTACCAGAGCTCCTGTCCTTCTACAGCCCCTCCCACCTTATTTACCAGAGCTCCTGTGTTTCTACAGCCCCTCCCACCTTATTTACCAGAGCTCCTGTCCTTCTACAGCCCCTCCCACCTTATTTACCAGAGCTCCTGTCCTTCTACAGCCCCTCCCACCTTATTTACCAGGGCTCCTGTCCTTCTACAGCCCCTCCCACCTTATTTACCGGAGCTCCTGTCCTTCTACAGCCCCTCCCACCTTATTTACCAGGGCTCCTGTCCTTCTACAGCCCCTCCCACCTTATTTACCAGAGCTCCTGTCCTTCTACAGCCCCTCCCACCTTATTTACCAGAGCTCCTGTCCTTCTACAGCCCCTCCCACCTTATTTACCAGAGCTCCTGTCCTTCTACAGCCCCTCCGACCTTATTTACCAGAGCTCCTGTCCTTCTACAGCCCCTCCCACCTTATTTACCAGAGCTCCTGTCCTTCTACAGCCCCTCCCACCTTATTTACCAGAGCTCCTGTCCTTCTACAGCCCCTCCCACCTTATTTACCGGAGCTCCTGTCCTTCTACAGCCCCTCCCACCTTATTTACCAGGGCTCCTGTCCTTCTAAATCCCCTCCCACCTTATTTACCAGGGCTCCTGTCCTTCTACAGCCCCTCCCACCTTATTTACCAGGGCTCCTGTCCTTCTACAGCCCCTCCCACCTTATTTACCAGGGCTCCTGTCCTTCTACAGCCCCTCCCACCTTATTTACCAGAGCTCCTGTCCTTCTACAGCCCCTCCCACCTTATTTACCAGAGCTCCTGTCCTTCTACAGCCCCTCCCACCTTATTTACCAGAGCTCCTGTCCTTCTACAGCCCCTCCCACCTTATTTACCAGAGCTCCTGTCCTTCTACAGCCCCTCCCACCTTATTTACCAGAGCTCCTGTCCTTCTACAGCCCCTCCCACCTTATTTACCAGAGCTCCTGTCCTTCTACAGCCCCTCCCACCTTATTTACCAGGGCTCCTGTCCTTCTACAGCCCCTCCCACCTTATTTACCAGAGCTCCTGTCCTTCTACAGCCCCTCCCACCTTATTTACCAGAGCTCCTGTCCTTCTACAGCCCCTCCCACCTTATTTACCAAAGCTCCTCTCCTTCTACAGCCCCTCCCACCTTATTTACCAGAGCTCCTGTCCTTCTACAGCCCCTCCCACCTTATTTACCAGAGCTCCTGTCCTTCTACAGCCCCTCCCACCTTATTTACCAGAGCTCCTGTCCTTCTACAGCCCCTCCCACCTTATTTACCAGGGCTCCTGTCCTTCTACAGCCCCTCCCACCTTATTTACCAGGGCTCCTGTCCTTCTACAGCCCCTCCCACCTTATTTACCAGAGCTCCTGTCCTTCTACAGCCCCTCCCACCTTATTTACCAGAGCTCCTGTCCTTCTACAGCCCCTCCCACCTTATTTACCAGAGCTCCTGTCCTTCTACAGCCCCTCCCACCTTATTTACCAGAGCTCCTGTCCTTCTACAGCCCCTCCCACCTTATTTACCAGAGCTCCTGTGTTTCTACAGCCCCTCCCACCTTATTTACCAGAGCTCCTGTCCTTCTACAGCCCCTCCCACCTTATTTACCAGAGCTCCTGTCCTTCTACAGCCCCTCCCACCTTATTTACCAGGGCTCCTGTCCTTCTACAGCCCCTCCCACCTTATTTACCGGAGCTCCTGTCCTTCTACAGCCCCTCCCACCTTATTTACCAGGGCTCCTGTCCTTCTACAGCCCCTCCCACCTTATTTACCAGAGCTCCTGTCCTTCTACAGCCCCTCCCACCTTATTTACCAGAGCTCCTGTCCTTCTACAGCCCCTCCCACCTTATTTACCAGAGCTCCTGTCCTTCTACAGCCCCTCCGACCTTATTTACCAGAGCTCCTGTCCTTCTACAGCCCCTCCCACCTTATTTACCAGAGCTCCTGTCCTTCTACAGCCCCTCCCACCTTATTTACCAGAGCTCCTGTCCTTCTACAGCCCCTCCCACCTTATTTACCGGAGCTCCTGTCCTTCTACAGCCCCTCCCACCTTATTTACCAGGGCTCCTGTCCTTCTAAATCCCCTCCCACCTTATTTACCAGGGCTCCTGTCCTTCTACAGCCCCTCCCACCTTATTTACCAGGGCTCCTGTCCTTCTACAGCCCCTCCCACCTTATTTACCAGGGCTCCTGTCCTTCTACAGCCCCTCCCACCTTATTTACCAGAGCTCCTGTCCTTCTACAGCCCCTCCCACCTTATTTACCAGAGCTCCTGTCCTTCTACAGCCCCTCCCACCTTATTTACCAGAGCTCCTGTCCTTCTACAGCCCCTCCCACCTTATTTACCAGAGCTCCTGTCCTTCTACAGCCCCTCCCACCTTATTTACCAGAGCTCCTGTCCTTCTACAGCCCCTCCCACCTTATTTACCAGAGCTCCTGTCCTTCTACAGCCCCTCCCACCTTATTTACCAGGGCTCCTGTCCTTCTACAGCCCCTCCCACCTTATTTACCAGAGCTCCTGTCCTTCTACAGCCCCTCCCACCTTATTTACCAGAGCTCCTGTCCTTCTACAGCCCCTCCCACCTTATTTACCAAAGCTCCTCTCCTTCTACAGCCCCTCCCACCTTATTTACCAGAGCTCCTGTCCTTCTACAGCCCCTCCCACCTTATTTACCAGAGCTCCTGTCCTTCTACAGCCCCTCCCACCTTATTTACCAGAGCTCCTGTCCTTCTACAGCCCCTCCCACCTTATTTACCAGGGCTCCTGTCCTTCTACAGCCCCTCCCACCTTATTTACCAGGGCTCCTGTCCTTCTACAGCCCCTCCCACCTTATTTACCAGAGCTCCTGTCCTTCTACAGCCCCTCCCACCTTATTTACCAGAGCTCCTGTCCTTCTACAGCCCCTCCCACCTTATTTACCAGAGCTCCTGTCCTTCTACAGCCCCTCCCACCTTATTTACCAGAGCTTCTGTCCTTCTACATCCCCTCCCACCTTATTTACCAGAGCTCCTGTCCTTCTACAGCCCCTCCCACCTTATTTACCAGAGCTCCTGTCCTTCTACAGCCCCTCCCACCTTATTTACCGGAGCTCCTGTCCTTCTACAGCCCCTCCCACCTTATTTACCAGAGCTCCTGTCCTTCTACAGCCCCTCCCACCTTATTTACCAGGGCTCCTGTCCTTCTACAGCCACTCCCATCTCTGTCTAGTTAGCTCCTCCCCTTCTACAGCCCCTCCCACCTTATTTACCAGAGCTCCTGTCCTTCTACAGCCCCTCCCACCTTATTTACCAGAGCTCCTGTCCTTCTACAGCCCCTCCCACCTTATTTACCAGAGCTCCTCTCCTTCTACAGCCCCTCCCACCTTATTTACCAGAGCTCCTGTCCTTCTACAGCCCCTCCCACCTTATTTACCGGAGCTCCTGTCCTTCTACAGCCCCTCCCACCTTATTTACCAGAGCTCCTGTCCTTCTACAGCCCCTCCCACCTTATTTACCAGGGCTCCTGTCCTTCTACAGCCCCTCCCACCTTATTTACCAGAGCTCCTGTCCTTCTACAGCCCCTCCCACCTTATTTACCAGAGCTCCTGTCCTTCTACAGCCCCTCCCACCTTATTTACCAGAGCTCCTGTCCTTCTACAGCCCCTCCCACCTTATTTACCAGAGCTCCTGTCCTTCTACAGCCCCTCCCACCTTATTTACCAGGGCTCCTCTCCTTCTACAGCCCCTCCCACCTTATTTACCAGAGCTCATGTCCTTCTACAGCCCCTCCCACCTTATTTACCAGAGCTCCTGTCCTTCTACAGCCCCTCCCACCTTATTTACCAGAGCTCCTCTCCTTCTACAGCCCCTCCCACCTTATTTACCAGGGCTCCTGTCCTTCTACAGCCCCTCCCACCTTATTTACCAGAGCTCCTCTCCTTCTACAGCCCCTCCCACCTTATTTACCAGAGCTCCTGTCCTTCTACAGCCCCTCCCACCTTATTTACCAGGGCTCCTGTCCTTCTACAGCCCCTCCCACCTTATTTACCAGAGCTCCTGTCCTTCTACAGCCCCTCCCACCTTATTTACCAGAGCTCCTGTCCTTCTACAGCCCCTCCCACCTTATTTACCAGAGCTCCTGTCCTTCTACAGCCCCTCCCACCTTATTTACCAGAGCTCCTGTCCTTCTACAGCCCCTCCCACCTTATTTACCAGGGCTCCTGTCCTTCTACAGCCCCTCCCACCTTATTTACCAGGGCTCCTGTCCTTCTACAGCCCCTCCCACCTTATTTACCAGAGCTCCTGTCCTTCTACAGCCCCTCCCACCTTATTTACCAGAGCTCCTGTCCTTCTACAGCCCCTCCCACCTTATTTACCAGGGCTCCTGTCCTTCTACAGCCCCTCCCACCTTATTTACCAGAGCTCCTCTCCTTCTACAGCCCCTCCCACCTTATTTACCAGAGCTCCTGTCCTTCTACAGCCCCTCCCACCTTATTTACCAGAGCTCCTGTCCTTCTACAGCCACTCCCATCTCTGTCTAGTTAGCTCCTCTCCTTCTACAGCCACTCCCATCTCTGTCTAGTTAGCTCCTCCCCTTCTACAGCCCCTCCCACCTTATTTACCAGAGCTCCTGTCCTTCTACAGCCCCTCCCACCTTATTTACCAGAGCTCCTGTCCTTCTACAGCCCCTCCCACCTTATTTACCAGAGCTCCTGTCCTTCTACAGCCCCTCCCACCTTATTTACCAGAGCTCCTGTCCTTCTACAGCCCCTCCCACCTTATTTACCAGAGCTCCTGTCCTTCTACAGCCCCTCCCACCTTATTTACCAGAGCTCCTGTCCTTCTACAGCCCCTCCCACCTTATTTACCAGAGCTCCTGTCCTTCTACAGCCCCTCCCACCTTATTTACCAGGGCTCCTGTCCTTCTACAGCCCCTCCCACCTTATTTACCAGGGCTCCTGTCCTTCTACAGCCCCTCCCACCTTATTTACCAGAGCTCCTGTCCTTCTACAGCCCCTCACACCTTATTTACCAGGGCTCCTGTCCTTCTACAGCCCCTCCCACCTTATTTACCAAAGCTCCTCTCCTTCTACAGCCCCTCCCACCTTATTTACCAGAGCTCCTCTCCTTCTACAGCCCCTCCCACCTTATTTACCAGAGCTCCTGTCCTTCTACAGCCCCTCCCACCTTATTTACCAGGGCTCCTGTCCTTCTACAGCCCCTCCCACCTTATTTACCAGAGCTCCTCTCCTTCTACAGCCCCTCCCACCTTATTTACCAGAGCTCCTCTCCTTCTACAGCCCCTCCCACCTTATTTACCAGAGCTCCTGTCCTTCTACAGCCCCTCCCACCTTATTTACCAGAGCTCCTGTCCTTCTACAGCCCCTCCCACCTTATTTACCAGAGCTCCTGTCCTTCTACAGCCCCTCCCACCTTATTTACCAGGGCTCCTGTCCTTCTACAGCCCCTCCCACCTTATTTACCAGAGCTCCTGTCCTTCTACAGCCACTCCCATCTCTGTCTAGTTAGCTCCTCTCCTTCTACAGCCACTCCCATCTCTGTCTAGTTAGCTCCTCCCCTTCTACAGCCCCTCCCACCTTATTTACCAGAGCTCCTGTCCTTCTACAGCCCCTCCCACCTTATTTACCAGAGCTCCTGTCCTTCTACAGCCCCTCCCACCTTATTTACCAGAGCTCCTGTCCTTCTACAGCCCCTCCCACCTTATTTACCAGAGCTCCTGTCCTTCTACAGCCCCTCCCACCTTATTTACCAGAGCTCCTGTCCTTCTACAGCCCCTCCCACCTTATTTACCAGAGCTCCTGTCCTTCTACAGCCCCTCCCACCTTATTTACCAGAGCTCCTGTCCTTCTACAGCCCCTCCCACCTTATTTACCAGAGCTCCTGTCCTTCTACAGCCCCTCCCACCTTATTTACCAGAGCTCCTGTCCTTCTACAGCCCCTCCCACCTTATTTACCAGAGCTCCTGTCCTTCTACAGCCCCTCCCACCTTATTTACCAGAGCTCCTGTCCTTCTACAGCCCCTCCCACCTTATTTACCAGGGCTCCTGTCCTTCTACAGCCCCTCCCACCTTATTTACCAGAGCTCCTCTCCTTCTACAGCCCCTCCCACCTTATTTACCAGAGCTCCTCTCCTTCTACAGCCCCTCCCACCTTATTTACCAGAGCTCCTGTCCTTCTACAGCCCCTCCCACCTTATTGACCAGGGCTCCTGTCCTTCTACAGCCCCTCCCACCTTATTTACCAGAGCTCCTGTCCTTCTACAGCCCCTCCCACCTTATTTACCAGAGCTCCTGTCCTTCTACAGCCCCTCCCACCTTATTTACCAGAGCTCCTGTCCTTCTACAGCCCCTCCCAACTTATTTACCAGAGCTCCTGTCCTTCTACAGCCCCTCCCACCTTATTTACCAGAGCTCCTCTCCTTCTACAGCCCCTCCCACCTTATTTACCAGGGCTCCTGTCCTTCTACAGCCCCTCCCACCTTATTTACCAGAGCTCCTCTCCTTCTACAGCCCCTCCCACCTTATTTACCAGAGCTCCTGTCCTTCTACAGCCCCTCCCACCTTATTTACCAGAGCTCCTGTCCTTCTACAGCCACTCCCATCTCTGTCTAGTTAGCTCCTCTCCTTCTACAGCCACTCCCATCTCTGTCTAGTTAGCTCCTCCCCTTCTACAGCCCCTCCCACCTTATTTACCAGAGCTCCTGTCCTTCTACAGCCCCTCCCACCTTATTTACCAGAGCTCCTGTCCTTCTACAGCCCCTCCCACCTTATTTACCAGAGCTCCTGTCCTTCTACAGCCCCTCCCACCTTATTTACCAGAGCTCCTGTCCTTCTACAGCCCCTCCCACCTTATTTACCAGAGCTCCTGTCCTTCTACAGCCCCTCCCACCTTATTTACCAGAGCTCCTGTCCTTCTACAGCCCCTCCCACCTTATTTACCAGAGCTCCTGTCCTTCTACAGCCCCTCCCACCTTATTTACCAGGGCTCCTGTCCTTCTACAGCCCCTCCCACCTTATTTACCAGGGCTCCTGTCCTTCTACAGCCCCTCCCACCTTATTTACCAGAGCTCCTGTCCTTCTACAGCCCCTCACACCTTATTTACCAGGGCTCCTGTCCTTCTACAGCCCCTCCCACCTTATTTACCAGAGCTCCTCTCCTTCTACAGCCCCTCCCACCTTATTTACCAGAGCTCCTCTCCTTCTACAGCCCCTCCCACCTTATTTACCAGAGCTCCTGTCCTTCTACAGCCCCTCCCACCTTATTTACCAGGGCTCCTGTCCTTCTACAGCCCCTCCCACCTTATTTACCAGAGCTCCTCTCCTTCTACAGCCCCTCCCACCTTATTTACCAGAGCTCCTGTCCTTCTACAGCCCCTCCCACCTTATTTACCAAAGCTCCTCTCCTTCTACAGCCCCTCCCACCTTATTTACCAGAGCTCCTGTCCTTCTACAGCCCCTCCCACCTTATTTACCAGAGCTCCTGTCCTTCTACAGCCCCTCCCACCTTATTTACCAGAGCTCCTGTCCTTCTACAGCCCCTCCCACCTTATTTACCAGGGCTCCTGTCCTTCTACAGCCCCTCCCACCTTATTTACCAGGGCTCCTGTCCTTCTACAGCCCCTCCCACCTTATTTACCAGAGCTCCTGTCCTTCTACAGCCCCTCCCACCTTATTTACCAGAGCTCCTGTCCTTCTACAGCCCCTCCCACCTTATTTACCAGAGCTCCTGTCCTTCTACAGCCCCTCCCACCTTATTTACCAGAGCTTCTGTCCTTCTACATCCCCTCCCACCTTATTTACCAGAGCTCCTGTCCTTCTACAGCCCCTCCCACCTTATTTACCAGAGCTCCTGTCCTTCTACAGCCCCTCCCACCTTATTTACCGGAGCTCCTGTCCTTCTACAGCCCCTCCCACCTTATTTACCAGAGCTCCTGTCCTTCTACAGCCCCTCCCACCTTATTTACCAGGGCTCCTGTCCTTCTACAGCCACTCCCATCTCTGTCTAGTTAGCTCCTCCCCTTCTACAGCCCCTCCCACCTTATTTACCAGAGCTCCTGTCCTTCTACAGCCCCTCCCACCTTATTTACCAGAGCTCATGTCCTTCTACAGCCCCTCCCACCTTATTTACCAGAGCTCCTCTCCTTCTACAGCCCCTCCCACCTTATTTACCAGAGCTCCTGTCCTTCTACAGCCCCTCCCACCTTATTTACCGGAGCTCCTGTCCTTCTACAGCCCCTCCCACCTTATTTACCAGAGCTCCTGTCCTTCTACAGCCCCTCCCACCTTATTTACCAGGGCTCCTGTCCTTCTACAGCCCCTCCCACCTTATTTACCAGAGCTCCTGTCCTTCTACAGCCCCTCCCACCTTATTTACCAGAGCTCCTGTCCTTCTACAGCCCCTCCCACCTTATTTACCAGAGCTCCTGTCCTTCTACAGCCCCTCCCACCTTATTTACCAGAGCTCCTGTCCTTCTACAGCCCCTCCCACCTTATTTACCAGGGCTCCTCTCCTTCTACAGCCCCTCCCACCTTATTTACCAGAGCTCCTGTCCTTCTACAGCCCCTCCCACCTTATTTACCAGAGCTCCTCTCCTTCTACAGCCCCTCCCACCTTATTTACCAGGGCTCCTGTCCTTCTACAGCCCCTCCCACCTTATTTACCAGAGCTCCTCTCCTTCTACAGCCCCTCCCACCTTATTTACCAGAGCTCCTGTCCTTCTACAGCCCCTCCCACCTTATTTACCAGGGCTCCTGTCCTTCTACAGCCCCTCCCACCTTATTTACCAGAGCTCCTGTCCTTCTACAGCCCCTCCCACCTTATTTACCAGAGCTCCTCTCCTTCTACAGCCCCTCCCACCTTTTTAACCAGGGCTCCTCTCCTTCTACAGCCCCTCCCACCTTATTTACCAGAGCTCCTGTCCTTCTACAGCCACTCCCACCTTATTTACCAGAGCTCCTGTCCTTCTACAGCCCCTCCCACCTTATTTACCAGAGCTCCTCTCCTTCTACAGCCCCTCCCACCTTATTTACCAGGGCTCCTGTCCTTCTACAGCCCCTCCCACCTTATTTACCAGAGCTCCTCTCCTTCTACAGCCCCTCCCACCTTATTTACCAGAGCTCCTGTCCTTCTACAGCCCCTCCCACCTTATTTACCAGAGCTCCTGTCCTTCTACAGCCCCTCCCACCTTATTTACCAGAGCTCCTCTCCTTCTACAGCCCCTCCCACCTTATTTACCAGAGCTCCTGTCCTTCTACAGCCCCTCCCACCTTATTTACCAGAGCTCCTGTCCTTCTACAGCCCCTCCCACCTTATTTACCAGAGCTCCTGTCCTTCTACAGCCCCTCCCACCTTATTTACCAGAGCTCCTGTCCTTCTACAGCCCCTCCCACCTTATTTACCAGAGCTCCTGTCCTGCTACAGCCCCTCCCACCTTATTTACCAGAGCTCCTGTCCTTCTACAGCCCCTCCCACCTTATTTACCAGAGCTCCTGTCCTTCTACAGCCCCTCCCACCTTATTTACCAGAGCTCCTGTCCTTCTACAGCCCCTCCTACCTTATTTACCAGAGCTCCTGTCCTTCTACAGCCCCTCCCACCTTATTTACCAGGGCCCCTGTCCTTCTACAGCCCCTCCCACCTTATTTACCAGGGCTCCTGTCCTTCTACAGCCCCTCCCACCTTATTTACCAGAGCTCCTGTCCTTCTACAGCCCCTCACACCTTATTTACCAGGGCTCCTGTCCTTCTACAGCCCCTCCCACCTTATTTACCAGAGCTCCTCTCCTTCTACAGCCCCTCCCACCTTATTTACCAGAGCTCCTCTCCTTCTACAGCCCCTCCCACCTTATTTACCAGAGCTCCTGTCCTTCTACAGCCCCTCCCACCTTATTTACCAGAGCTCCTGTCCTTCTACAGCCCCTCCTACCTTATTTACCAGAGCTCCTGTCCTTCTACAGCCCCTCCCACCTTATTTACCAGGGCCCCTGTCCTTCTACAGCCCCTCCCACCTTATTTACCAGGGCTCCTGTCCTTCTACAGCCCCTCCCACCTTATTTACCAGAGCTCCTGTCCTTCTACAGCCCCTCACACCTTATTTACCAGGGCTCCTGTCCTTCTACAGCCCCTCCCACCTTATTTACCAGAGCTCCTCTCCTTCTACAGCCCCTCCCACCTTATTTACCAGAGCTCCTCTCCTTCTACAGCCCCTCCCACCTTATTTACCAGAGCTCCTGTCCTTCTACAGCCCCTCCCACCTTATTTACCAGGGCTCCTGTCCTTCTACAGCCCCTCCCACCTTATTTACCAGAGCTCCTCTCCTTCTACAGCCCCTCCCACCTTATTTACCAGAGCTCCTCTCCTTCTACAGCCCCTCCCACCTTATTTACCAGAGCTCCTGTCCTTCTACAGCCCCTCCCACCTTATTTACCAGAGCTCCTGTCCTTCTACAGCCCCTCCCACCTTATTTACCAGAGCTCCTGTCCTTCTTCAGCCCCTCCCACCTTATTTACCAGGGCTCCTGTCCTTCTACAGCCCCTCCCACCTTATTTACCAGAGCTCCTGTCCTTCTACAGCCACTCCCATCTCTGTCTAGTTAGCTCCTCTCCTTCTACAGCCACTCCCATCTCTGTCTAGTTAGCTCCTCCCCTTCTACAGCCCCTCCCACCTTATTTACCAGAGCTCCTGTCCTTCTACAGCCCCTCCCACCTTATTTACCAGAGCTCCTGTCCTTCTACAGCCCCTCCCACCTTATTTACCAGAGCTCCTGTCCTTCTACAGCCCCTCCCACCTTATTTACCAGAGCTCCTGTCCTTCTACAGCCCCTCCCACCTTATTTACCAGAGCTCCTGTCCTTCTACAGCCCCTCCCACCTTATTTACCAGAGCTCCTGTCCTTCTACAGCCCCTCCCACCTTATTTACCAGAGCTCCTGTCCTTCTACAGCCCCTCCCACCTTATTTACCAGAGCTCCTGTCCTTCTACAGCCCCTCCCACCTTATTTACCAGAGCTCCTGTCCTTCTACAGCCCCTCCCACCTTATTTACCAGAGCTCCTGTCCTTCTACAGCCCCTCCCACCTTATTTACCAGGGCTCCTGTCCTTCTACAGCCCCTCCCACCTTATTTACCAGAGCTCCTCTCCTTCTACAGCCCCTCCCACCTTATTTACCAGAGCTCCTCTCCTTCTACAGCCCCTCCCACCTTATTTACCAGAGCTCCTGTCCTTCTACAGCCCCTCCCACCTTATTGACCAGGGCTCCTGTCCTTCTACAGCCCCTCCCACCTTATTTACCAGAGCTCCTCTCCTTCTACAGCCCCTCCCACCTTATTTATCAGAGCTCCTCTCCTTCTACAGCCCCTCCCACCTTATTTACCAGAGCTCCTGTCCTTCTACAGCCCCTCCCACCTTATTTACCAGAGTTCCTGTCCTTCTACAGCCCCTCCCACCTTATTTACCAGAGCTCCTGTCCTTCTACAGCCCCTCCCACCTTATTTACCAGGGCTCATGTCCTTCTACAGCCCCTCCCACCTTATTTACCAGAGCTCCTGTCCTTCTACAGCCACTCCCATCTCTGTCTAGTTAGCTCCTCTCCTTCTACAGCCACTCCCATCTCTGTCTAGTTAGCTCCTCCCCTTCTACAGCCCCTCCCACCTTATTTACCAGAGCTCCTGTCCTTCTACAGCCCCTCCCACCTTATTTACCAGAGCTCCTGTCCTTCTACAGCCCCTCCCACCTTATTTACCAGGGCTCCTGTCCTTCTACAGCCCCTCCCACCTTATTTACCAGAGCTCCTCTCCTTCTACAGCCCCTCCCACCTTATTTACCAGAGCTCCTCTCCTTCTACAGCCCCTCCCACCTTATTTACCAGAGCTCCTGTCCTTCTACAGCCCCTCCCACCTTATTTACCAGAGCTCCTGTCCTTCTACAGCCCCTCCCACCTTATTTACCAGAGCTCCTGTCCTTCTTCAGCCCCTCCCACCTTATTTACCAGGGCTCCTGTCCTTCTACAGCCCCTCCCACCTTATTTACCAGAGCTCCTGTCCTTCTACAGCCACTCCCATCTCTGTCTAGTTAGCTCCTCTCCTTCTACAGCCACTCCCATCTCTGTCTAGTTAGCTCCTCCCCTTCTACAGCCCCTCCCACCTTATTTACCAGAGCTCCTGTCCTTCTACAGCCCCTCCCACCTTATTTACCAGAGCTCCTGTCCTTCTACAGCCCCTCCCACCTTATTTACCAGAGCTCCTGTCCTTCTACAGCCCCTCCCACCTTATTTACCAGAGCTCCTGTCCTTCTACAGCCCCTCCCACCTTATTTACCAGAGCTCCTGTCCTTCTACAGCCCCTCCCACCTTATTTACCAGAGCTCCTGTCCTTCTACAGCCCCTCCCACCTTATTTACCAGAGCTCCTGTCCTTCTACAGCCCCTCCCACCTTATTTACCAGAGCTCCTGTCCTTCTACAGCCCCTCCCACCTTATTTACCAGAGCTCCTGTCCTTCTACAGCCCCTCCCACCTTATTTACCAGAGCTCCTGTCCTTCTACAGCCCCTCCCACCTTATTTACCAGAGCTCCTGTCCTTCTACAGCCCCTCCCACCTTATTTACCAGGGCTCCTGTCCTTCTACAGCCCCTCCCACCTTATTTACCAGAGCTCCTCTCCTTCTACAGCCCCTCCCACCTTATTTACCAGAGCTCCTCTCCTTCTACAGCCCCTCCCACCTTATTTACCAGAGCTCCTGTCCTTCTACAGCCCCTCCCACCTTATTGACCAGGGCTCCTGTCCTTCTACAGCCCCTCCCACCTTATTTACCAGAGCTCCTCTCCTTCTACAGCCCCTCCCACCTTATTTATCAGAGCTCCTCTCCTTCTACAGCCCCTCCCACCTTATTTACCAGAGCTCCTGTCCTTCTACAGCCCCTCCCACCTTATTTACCAGAGTTCCTGTCCTTCTACAGCCCCTCCCACCTTATTTACCAGAGCTCCTGTCCTTCTACAGCCCCTCCCACCTTATTTACCAGGGCTCCTGTCCTTCTACAGCCCCTCCCACCTTATTTACCAGAGCTCCTGTCCTTCTACAGCCACTCCCATCTCTGTCTAGTTAGCTCCTCTCCTTCTACAGCCACTCCCATCTCTGTCTAGTTAGCTCCTCCCCTTCTACAGCCCCTCCCACCTTATTTACCAGAGCTCCTGTCCTTCTACAGCCCCTCCCACCTTATTTACCAGAGCTCCTGTCCTTCTACAGCCCCTCCCACCTTATTTACCAGAGCTCCTGTCCTTCTACAGCCCCTCCCACCTTATTTACCAGAGCTCCTGTCCTTCTACAGCCCCTCCCACCTTATTTACCAGAGCTCCTGTCCTTCTACAGCCCCTCCCACCTTATTTACCAGAGCTCCTGTCCTTCTACAGCCCCTCCCACCTTATTTACCAGAGCTCCTGTCCTTCTACAGCCCCTCCCACCTTATTTACCAGAGCTCCTGTCCTTCTACAGCCCCTCCCACCTTATTTACCAGAGCTCCTGTCCTTCTACAGCCCCTCCCACCTTATTTACCAGAGCTCCTGTCCTTCTACAGCCCCTCCCACCTTATTTACCAGAGCTCCTGTCCTTCTACAGCCCCTCCCACCTTATTTACCAGGGCTCCTGTCCTTCTACAGCCCCTCCCACCTTATTTACCAGAGCTCCTCTCCTTCTACAGCCCCTCCCACCTTATTTACCAGAGCTCCTCTCCTTCTACAGCCCCTCCCACCTTATTTACCAGAGCTCCTGTCCTTCTACAGCCCCTCCCACCTTATTGACCAGGGCTCCTGTCCTTCTACAGCCCCTCCCACCTTATTTACCAGAGCTCCTCTCCTTCTACAGCCCCTCCCACCTTATTTATCAGAGCTCCTCTCCTTCTACAGCCCCTCCCACCTTATTTACCAGAGCTCCTGTCCTTCTACAGCCCCTCCCACCTTATTTACCAGAGTTCCTGTCCTTCTACAGCCCCTCCCACCTTATTTACCAGAGCTCCTGTCCTTCTACAGCCCCTCCCACCTTATTTACCAGGGCTCCTGTCCTTCTACAGCCCCTCCCACCTTATTTACCAGAGCTCCTGTCCTTCTACAGCCCCTCCCACCTTATTTACCAGAGCTCCTGTCCTTCTACAGCCCCTCCCACCTTATTTACCAGAGCTCCTGTCCTTCTACAGCCCCTCCCACCTTATTTACCAGAGCTCCTGTCCTGCTACAGCCCCTCCCACCTTATTTACCAGAGCTCCTGTCCTTCTACAGCCCCTCCCACCTTATTTACCAGAGCTCCTCTCCTTCTACAGCCCCTCCCACCTTATTTACCAGAGCTCCTCTCCTTCTACAGCCCCTCCCACCTTATTTACCAGAGCTCCTGTCCTTCTACAGCCCCTCCCACCTTATTTACCAGAGCTCCTCTCCTTCTACAGCCCCTCCCACCTTATTTACCAGAGCTCCTGTCCTTCTACAGCCCCTCCCACCTTATTGACCAGGGCTCCTGTCCTTCTACAGCCCCTCCCACCTTATTTACCAGAGCTCCTCTCCTTCTACAGCCCCTCCCACCTTATTTATCAGAGCTCCTCTCCTTCTACAGCCCCTCCCACCTTATTTACCAGAGCTCCTGTCCTTCTACAGCCCCTCCCACCTTATTTACCAGAGTTCCTGTCCTTCTACAGCCCCTCCCACCTTATTTACCAGAGCTCCTGTCCTTCTACAGCCCCTCCCACCTTATTTACCAGGGCTCCTGTCCTTCTACAGCCCCTCCCACCTTATTTACCAGAGCTCCTGTCCTTCTACAGCCCCTCCCACCTTATTTACCAGAGCTCCTGTCCTTCTACAGCCCCTCCCACCTTATTTACCAGAGCTCCTGTCCTTCTACAGCCCCTCCCACCTTATTTACCAGAGCTCCTCTCCTTCTACAGCCACTCCCATCTCTGTCTAGTTAGCTCCTCCCCTTCTACAGCCCCTCCCACCTTATTTACCAGAGCTCCTGTCCTTCTACAGCCCCTCCCACCTTATTTACCAGAGCTCCTGTCCTTCTACAGCCCCTCCCACCTTATTTACCAGAGCTCCTGTCCTTCTACAGCCCCTCCCACCTTATTTACCAGAGCTCCTGTCCTTCTACAGCCCCTCCCACCTTATTTACCAGAGCTCCTGTCCTTCTACAGCCCCTCCCACCTTATTTACCAGAGCTCCTGTCCTTCTACAGCCCCTCCCACCTTATTTACCAGAGCTCCTGTCCTTCTACAGCCCCTCCCACCTTATTTACCAGAGCTCCTGTCCTTCTACAGCCCCTCCCACCTTATTTACCAGAGCTCCTGTCCTTCTACAGCCCCTCCCACCTTATTTACCAGAGCTCCTGTCCTTCTACAGCCCCTCCCACCTTATTTACCAGAGCTCCTGTCCTTCTACAGCCCCTCCCACCTTATTTACCAGGGCTCCTGTCCTTCTACAGCCCCTCCCACCTTATTTACCAGAGCTCCTCTCCTTCTACAGCCCCTCCCACCTTATTTACCAGAGCTCCTCTCCTTCTACAGCCCCTCCCACCTTATTTACCAGAGCTCCTGTCCTTCTACAGCCCCTCCCACCTTATTGACCAGGGCTCCTGTCCTTCTACAGCCCCTCCCACCTTATTTACCAGAGCTCCTGTCCTTCTACAGCCCCTCCCACCTTATTTACCAGGGCTCATGTCCTTCTACAGCCCCTCCCACCTTATTTACCAGAGCTCCTGTCCTTCTACAGCCACTCCCATCTCTGTCTAGTTAGCTCCTCTCCTTCTACAGCCACTCCCATCTCTGTCTAGTTAGCTCCTCCCCTTCTACAGCCCCTCCCACCTTATTTACCAGAGCTCCTGTCCTTCTACAGCCCCTCCCACCTTATTTACCAGAGCTCCTGTCCTTCAGATTGCAGCAGTAGTTTCTATTCGTGAAACATATAGTAGATTATACAGCACTGCAATGTAAGCAATATGTTTACATACAAAAACAGATATATAGATTTTTAGCAGGAGCATGTGGGAGAGATTTTGGGCAGATTACACTTTTACTTCAACATGTTCTTCATTTCTGCAGTATTTGTTTGCAGTACTCATGTAACTGTCCCTCCTCCCTGTGTTGTAATAAGATAGTGAAGCTGTTTCCACTTCAATGCCCAGAGCAGGATGAGAGTCTTAGCTCTAATGAAGCCATACTGGTTATCCAGACCTCAGCTTCTCATTCTGTCAGTCAGCATGCTGATGTTGCTGTTCTGCAGTCTGATGAGAGAGACAGGGAGAGAGAGGGAGAAGGTGGGAGAGATAGAGACAGACGGGGAGAGATAGGGAGAGTTTGAACATCCTCAGCTCCTGCATCTTCACCAATATTTCGAACCAAGGACTGATCACCCCAATCCACAAAAGTGGAGACAAATTGGAGACAGACAGAGAGATATGCGATATGCGTCAACAGTAACCTTGGGAAAACCCTCTGCATTATCATTAACAGCAGACTCGTACATTTCCTCAATGAAAACAATGTACTGAGCAAATGTCAAATTGGCTTTTTACCAAATTACCGTACAACAGACCATGTATTCACCCTGCACACCCTAATTGACAACCAAACAAACCAAAACAAAGGCAAAGTCTTCTCATGCTTTGTTGATTTCAAAAAAGCCTTCGACTCAATTTGGCATGAGGGTCTGCTATACAAACTGATGGAAAGTGGTGTTGGGGGTAAAACATACAACATTATAAAATCCATGTACACAAACAACAAGTGTGCGGTTAAAATTGGCAAAAAACACACACATTTCTTCACACAGGGTTGTGGGGTTAGACAGGGATGCAGCTTAAGCCCCACCCTCTTCAACATATATATGAACGAACTGGCGCGGGCACTAGAAAAGTCTGCAGCACCCGGCCTCCCCCTGCTAGAATCTGAAGTCAAATGTCTGCTGTTTGCTGATGATCTGGTGCTTCTGTCACCAACCAAGGAGGGCATACAGCAGCACCTAGATATTCTGCACAGATTCTGTCAGACCTGGGCCCTGACAGTAAATCTCAGTAAGACCAAAATAATGGTGTTCCAAAAAAGGTCCAGTCACCAGGACCACAAATTCAAATTCCATCTAGACACTGTTGCCCTAGAGCACACAAAAAAACTATACATACCTTGGCCTAAACATCAGCGCCAGAGGTAACTTCCACAAAGCTGTGAACGATCTGAGAGACAAGGCAAGAAGGGCATTCTATGCCATCAAAAGGAACATAAATTTCAACATACCAATTAGGATTTGGCTAAAAATACTTGAATCAGTCATAGAGCCCATTGCCCTTTATGGTTGTGAGGTCTGGGGTCCGCTCACCAACCAAGACTTCACAAAATGGGACAAACACCAAATTGAGACTCTGCATGCAGAATTCTGCAAAAATATCCTCCGTGTACAACGTAGAACACCAAATAATGCATGCAGAGCAGAATTAGGCCGATACCCACTAATTATCAAAATCCAGAAAAGAGCCGTTAAATTCTATAACCACCTAAAAGGAAGCGATTCCCAAACCTTCCATAACAAAGCCATCACCTACAGAGAGATGAACCTGGAGAAGAGTCCCCTAAGAAAGCTGGTCCTGGGGCTCTGTTCACAAACACAAACACACCCTACAGAGCCCCAGGACAGCAGCACAATTAGACCCAACCAAATCATGAGAAAACAAAAAGATAATTACTTGACACATTGGAAAGAATTAACAAAAAAACAGAGCAAACTAGAATGCTATTTGGCCCTACACAGAGAGTACACAGCGGCAGAATACCTGACCACTGTGACTGACCCAAAAGTAAGGAAAGCTTTGACTATGTACAGACTCAGTGAGCATAGCCTTGCTATTGAGAAAGGCCGCCGTAGGCAGACATGGCTCTCAAGAGAAGACAGGCTATGTGCTCACTGCCCACAAAATGAGGTGGAAACTGAGCTGCACTTCCTAACCTCCTGCCCAATGTATGACCATATTAGAGAGACATATTTCCCTCAGATTACACAGATCCACAAAGAATTCGAAAACAAATCCAATTTTGATAAACTCCCATATCTACTGGGTGAAATTCCACAGTGTGCCATCACAGCAGCAAGATTTGTGACCTGTTGCCACAAGAAAAGGGCAACCAGTAAAGAACAAACACCATTGTAAATACAACCCATATTTATGCTTATTTATTTCATCTTGTGTCCTTTAACCATTTGTACATTGTTAAAACACTGCATATATATATTTTATAACATTTGTAATCTCTTTATTATTTTGAAACTTCTCTATGTGTAATGTTTACTGTTAATATTTATTGTTTATTTCACTTTATATATTCACTTTATATATTATCTACCTCACTTGCTTTGGCAATGTTAACACATGTTTCCCATGCCAATAAAGCCCATTGAATTGAATTGAATTGAATTGAGAGGGAGGGAGAGAACGAGACAGACAGAGAGAGAGAGAGGGAGGGAGGGAGGGAGGGAGGGAGGGAGGGAGACAGACAGACAGAGAGAGGGGGGGAGAGATAGAGACAGACAGAGAGAGGGGGGAGATAGAGAGAGAGAGAGGGAGAGGGAGGGAGTGAGAGAGAGATAGATAGAGACAGACAGAGAGAGGGGGGGAGAGATAGAGACAGACAGAGAGGGGGAGGGAGAGATAGAGACAGACAGACAGAGAGAGGGAGAGGGAGTGAGAGATAGAGACAGACAGAGAGGGAGGGATAGAGAGAGAGATAGAGAGAGGGAGGGGGAGATAGACAGACAGAGAGAGGGAGAGGGAGAGATAGAGACAGACAGAGAGAGGGAGAGATAGAGACAGACAGAGAGAGGGAGGGAGAGGGAGAGACCACCAAATCTGTCTGGCCCCATACCTTCATCTGTCTGACCCCTATCCCTTCATCTGTCTGACCCCATACCTTCATCTGTCTGACCCCTATACACAGCCCAGAGAGAGAGAGAGAGAATGCTAGGTGGCGTATTGACTGATAACAGAACAGAAGAGCCTCCAGGCATGTAGATATTATTTTAATTGAGACTAAACTCCTTCGCTGGGTTCTTTCTGATGCACACAGCATGTCAAGTTTATCCTCCTCCTTTCTCTCCTCTCTCTTCCATTCTCATCTCCTCATCTCCTCTCCTCCATTCTCATCTCATCTCCTCTCTCCTCCTTTTTCCTCTCCTCTCCTCCTCATCTCCTCTCCTCCCTTCTCATCTCCTCTCCCCTCCTCTCTCCTCCTTTCTCCTCTCCTCTCCTCCCTTCTCATCTCTTCTCTCCCCCCCACTCTGTACCCCTCCTCCCAAGACACCTAACTCTAATCTCCTCTACCACCTCCCCTTATCTCCTCCATGCCAAGTATACACTGATCCATCATCCTCTCCTCTCCTCTCCTCTCCTCTCCTCTCCTCTCCTCTCCTCTCCTCTCCTCTCCTCTCTCCTCCCCACTCTGTACCCCTCCTCCCAAGACACCTAACCCTAATCTCCTCTACCACATCCCGTTATCTCCTCCATGCCAAGTATACACTGATCCATCATCCTGTCCTCCCTCTTTTCTCTCCTCCTTTCCAAGTGGATACTGATTCTCCTCTGCGCTCCCCTCCTCCCACTTCTCTCCCCTCCCCTCTTCCCCTCGTCTTCTCTCCCCCCTCTCCACTCCCCTCCTTCATCCCCTGCAAACGCTGTCCTTACCTCCGAGACACCACAGTCTGAAAAAGTCTTACTCTGTCAAGACGAAGAGACACACGGTACTATTCTGTTGTCAAGACAAAGAGACACAGCATACGTTCTTTTACTTTCGTCTTTAGCCATTTTAATTAAAACCGTTGAATTAGTCGATTCATATTAATTACGGAAGGTGCACCCAGGGATGTTCTCTGTGTATCGTCTCATAATCCTCATTATAAACCGGGTGGTTCCAGTCCTGAATGCTGATTGGCTGACAGCCGTGGTATACCACGGGTATGACAAAACATGTATTTTTACTGCTCTAGTTACGTTGGTAACCAGTTTATAACAGCAAATAAGGTACGGGGGGTTGTGGTATATGGACCCATATATAATATGGCTAAGGGCTGTGTCTAGGCTCTCTGCATAAGCCGTGGTATATTGGCCATATACCACAAACCCCCTCGGGCCTTCTTGCTCAGACTATGTTCACCTTGAAGCAGAGGACTCTCCACTCGCTCCCTGAAGGCTTTCTGTTACATCTGCTGTGCTACGTAGAAGACATCACACACTGACTCCATGCAGTGTTAGTAGTCTCTCTTCTCTGTGTGTCTGTCTGTATGACATGTTGCTATAGCCTGGTTACCCGTGCGTTTAACTAGCGTTCCACTCATGGCCCTAGTCACTTTTTAGCGTGTAGTGGTAGGAGTGGAACGTTGGTGCAACAGACTGGATTTCTCCAGACTAACGTGTTGCTACTCTGAGGATGACAGTATCAAGTAAATCAAAAGATTAAGTACTTTAAATCACTAGTCTCTCTTGTCCAAAGATTATCTTTAATTCACAAGTCTCTCTTGTCCAAAGATTATCTTTAAATCACTAGTCTCTCTTGTCAAAAGATTATCTTTAATTCACTAGTCTCTCTTGTCCAAAGATTATCTATAAATCACTAGTCTCTCTTGTCCAAAGATTATCTTTAATTCACTAGTCTCTCTTGTCCAAAGATTATCTTTAAATCACTAGTCTCTCTTGTCCAAAGATTATCTTTAATTCACTAGTCTCTCTTGTCCAAAGATTATCTATAAATCACTAGTCTCTCTTGTCCAAAGATTATCTTTAATTCACTAGTCTCTCTTGTCCAAAGATTATCTTTAATTCACTAGTCTCTCTTGTCCAAAGATTATCTTTAAATCACTAGTCTCTCTTGTCCAAAGATTATCTATAAATCACTAGTCTCTCTTGTCCAAAGATTATCTTTAAATCACTAGTCTCTCTTGTCCAAAGATTATCTTTAATTCACTAGTCTCTCTTGTCCAAAGATTATCTATAAATCACTAGTCTCTCTTGTCCAAAGATTATCTTTAAATCACTAGTCTCTCTTGTCCAAAGATTATCTTTAATTCACTAGTCTCTCTTGTCCAAAGATTATCTTTAAATCACTAGTCTCTCTTGTCCAAAGATTATCTATAAATCACTAGTCTCTCTTGTCCAAAGATTATCTTTAAATCACTAGTCTCTCTTGTCCAAATATTATCTTTTAATCACTAGTCTCTCTTGTCCAAAGATTATCTTTAAATCACTAGTCTCTCTTGTCCAAAGATTATCTTTCAATCACTAGTCTCTCTTGTCCAAAGATTATCTTTCAATCACTAGTCTCTCTTGTCAAAATATTATCTTTCAATCACTAGTCTCTCTTGTCAAAAGATTATCTTTAAATCACTAGTCTCTCTTGTCCAAAGATTATCTATAAATCACTAGTCTCTCTTGTCCAAAGATTATCTTTAAATCACTAGTCTCTCTTGTCCAAAGATTATCTTTAAATCACTAGTCTCTCTTGTCCAAAGATTATCTATAAATCACTAGTCTCTCTTGTCCAAAGATTATCTTTAAATCACTAGTCTCTCTTGTCCAAAGATTATCTTTCAATCACTAGTCTCTCTTGTCCAAAGATTATCTTTAAATCACTAGTCTCTCTTGTCCAAAGATTATCTTTCAATCACTAGTCTCTCTTGTCCAAAGATTATCTTTAATTCACTAGTCTTTATGTCGAAGCTGCAGTGGGAAGAGACAAGTACATCTGGTCTGCAGTCTCCCCAATTCCCCAAACAGATCCAGCGCCCGAGGAGCTGAGGTGGAACTGTATATTCAGTCTACTGCAGCAGGTTTCATGGTTCATTCTCTACGATCCTCCTACACGTTATGCAGCTCAGCTCTACGCCAGGCAGCGTTTATTATACTAGCAATTCCCATTCCATTAATATTCAGCAGTCTCTACGGTCTATGGCTGATTGATGCTTCAACCTTCCCACTTAGTAGAGGATGCGACCCAGATGGCACCCTATTCCCTTTTTAGTGCACTGCTTTCAACAGAGCCCTATGGGTCCAGCTCAACAGTAGTGCACTGCTTTCAACAGAGCCCTATGGGTCCAGCTCAACAGTAGTGCACTGCTTTCAACAGAGCCCTATGGGTCCAGCTCAACAGTAGTGCACTATAAAGGGAATAGGGTGCCATTTGAGACTGATTCAGTGTTCCTATAAGCAAGCATAATTAGTGGAGCTGCTACCTCTCCTCCTGGACTTAATTACATCATTAGAGGAGCTGCTACCTCTCCTCCAGGACTTAATTACATTATTAGAGGAGTTGCTACCTCTCCTCCTGGACTTAATTACATTATTAGTGGAGTTGCTACCTCTCCTCCTGGACTTAATTCCATCATTAGTGGAGCTGCTACCTCTCCTCCTGGACTTAATTACATTATTAGTGGAGTTGCTACCTCTCCTCCTGGACTTAATTCCATCATTAGTGGAGCTGCTACCTCTCCTCCTGGACTTAATTACATTATTAGTGGAGTTGCTACTACTCCTCCTGGACTTAATTACATTATTAGTGGAGTTGCTACCTCTCCTCCTGGACTTAATTACATTATTAGTGGAGCTGCTACCTCTCCTCCTGGACTTAATTACATCATTAGAGGAACTGCTACCTCTCCCCCTGGACTTAATTCCATCATTAGTGGAGCTGCTACCTCTCCTCCTGGACTTAATTACATTATTAGTGGAGTTGCTACCTCTCCTCCTGGACTTAATTACATTATTAGTGGAGTTGCTACCTCTCCTCCTGGACTTAATTACATCATTAGTGGAGCTGCTACCTCTCCTCCTGGACTTAATTACATTATTAGTGGAGCTGCTACCTTTCCTCCTGGACTTAATTACATTATTAGTGGAGTTGCTATCTCTCCTCCTGGACTTAATTACATTATTAGTGGAGTTGCTATCTCTCCTCCTGGACTTAATTACATTATTAGTGGAGCTGCTACCTCTCCTCCTGGACTTAATTACATTATTAGTGGAGCTGCTACCTCTCCTCCTGGACTTAATTACATTATTAGTGGAGTTGCTACCTCTCCTCCTGGACTTAATTACATCATTAGTGGAGCTGCTACCCCTCCTCCTGGACTTAATTCCATTATTAGTGGAGTTCTTACCTCTCCTCCTGGACCTAATTACTAGCTCAGTATTAGGCATGGCTTTTTTAAGACGACATAAAACACACCACAATCTACCGCCTGTCCAGAGCCGCCAGTCTGCAAGGAGCCACCAGAGCCGCCAGTCTGCAAGGAGCCGCCAGAGCCGCCAGTCAGCCAGGATCCGCCAGAGCCGCCAGTCAGCCAGGATCCGCCAGAGCCGCCAGTCAGCCTGGATCCGCCAGAGCCGCCAGTCAGCCAGGATCCGCCAGAGCCGCCATTCAGCCAGGATCCGCCAGAGCCGCCAGGATCTGCCAGAGCCGCCAGTCAGCCAGGATCCGCCAGAGCCGCCAGTCAGCCAGGATCCACCAGAGCCACCAGTCAGCCAGGATCCGCCAGAGCCGCCATTCAGCCAGGATCCGCCAGAGCCGCCAGGATCTGCCAGAGCCGCCAGTCAGCCAGGATCTGCCAGAGCCGCCAGTCAGCCAGGATCCGCCAGTCAGCCAGGTACATAAAGACCTATGAAGACCATAAAGACCTATGACAACAACATAGCATGGCAGCAACACATGACAACACAGCATGGTAGCAACACAACATGACAACAACATGGTAGCAACACAACATGGCAGCAGCATAAAACATGGTACAACCATTATTGGGCCCAGACAACAGCACAAAGGCAAGAAGGTAGAGACAACAATACATCACGCAAAGCAGCCACAACTGTCAGTATGAGTGTCCATGATTGAGTCTTTGACTGAAGAGATTGAGATAAAATCGTCCAGTTTGAGTGTTTGTTGCAGCTCGTCCAAGTCGCTATCTGCAGCAAACTGAAAAGAGGAGCAATCCAGGGATGTTTGT
Organism: Oncorhynchus mykiss; assembly: GCF_057628025.1. NCBI lineage: Eukaryota > Metazoa > Chordata > Actinopteri > Salmoniformes > Salmonidae > Oncorhynchus > Oncorhynchus mykiss. Next base: position 57,418,285 of record NC_143043.1, read on the forward strand.
GCTTTGTGGACCTTTAACAGAATGTGACTGGCAGAACGGGTGTTGTATGTGGAGGATGAGGGCTGCAGTAGATATCTTAGATAGGGGGGAGTGAAGGGGTGTTGTATGTGGAGGATGAGGGCTGCAGTAGATATCTCAGATAGGGGGGAGTGAAGGGGTGTTGTATGTGGAGGATGAGGGCTGCAGTAGATATCTCAGATAGGGGGGAGTGAGGCCTAAGAGGGTTTTATAAATAAGCAACAACCAGTGGGTCTTGCGACGGGTATACTGAGATGACCATTTTACAGAGGAGTATAGAGAGCAGTGATGTGTCCTATAAGGAGCATTGGAGGCAAATCTGATGGTCGAATGGTAAAGAACATGTAGCCGCTCGAGAGCACCTGCCGTATACAGAGATGACCAGTGTGGTGGATGAATCAGAATTAGTTGGGTAACATAGATAATTAAGATGTTTTATTTGCATAATATGCTGATGTGATATACATGTTATTAGAATGTATCCCTTCGGTGTTGGAAGTTGCACTTCTTCCCTCACCTGGGGCTCAGTCACCTGGGGCTCAGTCACCTGGGGCTCGGTCACCTGGGGCTCGGTCACCTGGGGCTCGGTCACCTGGGGGTCGGTCACCTGAGGCTCAGTCACCTGGGGCTCTGTCACCTGGGGCCCGGTCACCTGGGGCTCAGTCACCTGGGGCTCGGTCACCTGGGGCTCGGTCACCTGGGGCTCGGTCACCTGGGGCTCGGTCACCTGGGGGTCGGTCACCTGAGGCTCAGTCACCTGGGGCTCAGTCACCTGGGGCTCGGTCACCTGGGGCTCGGTCACCTGGGGCTCGGTCACCTGGGGGTCGGTCACCTGGGGGTCGGTCACCTGAGGCTCAGTCACCTGGGGCTCTGTCACCTGGGGCTCGGTCACCTGGGGCTCGGTCACCTGGGGCTCTGTCACCTGGGGCTCGGTCACCTGGGGCTCAGTCACCTGGGGTCCAGAGAGGGGAGAAGTGAGGCTTGTCTTTCACATGACCCTGGTGCTATGCAGAATATCAGAAAGGGAAGAGGACAGAATGAAACATTGTCTTCATATGTGAATGTGTCTTTACCTATCCTAAACCATGTGAAGGGATGACGTGATTAATGGGGAACCAATTACTTGTCTCCACAATGTCTGTACGCCAGTCACTCTCTCCTTTGGCCTGGGGGGAGATAAGGTCTGAGACAAGATGTGTGTGGTAGTGTCTGGAACCATTGTATGTCCTCTCTGATGTTACACTTATCCTGGGGTAGTGTATGACCTAGAGGCTCACTCCCCTCACTGTGATGTGTGGGGTAGTGTCTGGAACCACTGTATGTCCTCTCTGATGTTACACCTATCCTGGGGTAGTGTATGACCTAGAGGCTCACTCCCCTCAGTGAGCTTGTCCAGGAGTGGGGTCAAGAAGGGGTTTTACTGGAGATGGGAGTATCGAGAGTTGACAATTGAGTTATGCCATTGGATGAGTTGGTGTTTTTGTGCTATGAAGTACCAGGAACGAGATCAGAACCTCATCTTAGGGGCCAAACTGAACAATATAGTGAATGCTATCTGGCTACGGGACACTCCTTTCTCATTTATTAAGTCTCACTTTGTGAACTGTTCCTAATATATGTGGTTTGTTATGTCGACTACGGGGGTGGATCTTTGCTATAAAAGATCTCAGTAGCCATTGTGTTGTCACTCTCAACGGATCATTAGAAAATGGTGAATCGTTGAAAGTCCTTGCTAATGCAAAGCTCTTATTTATTTAAGATGTAGTTTAAGCATAACTCGGACTCGTATGTTTGTCTCTCCTCATTTGATAAGACAGAAATTAACCACCACACCAGTTTACAGAGTAGCATAGAGTGCATCATGTGTCCTGTAAGGAGCATTGGTGGCAAATTTGATGGTAAAGAACATCTAGCAGCTTGACAGCAGCCTTACCTGCCGATCTATAAATTATGTCTCTGTAATCTAGCATGGGTAGGATGGTCTTCTGAATCAGGGTTAGTTTGGCAGCTGGGGTGAAAGTGAAGCGATTACGATAGAGGAAACTAAGTCTAGATTTAACTTTAGCCTGCAGCTTTTAATATGTGCTGAGAGAAGGACAGTGCACCATCTAGCAATACTCCCAAGTACTTGTATGAGGTGACTACCTCAATCTCTAAACCTTCAGAGGTAGTAATCACACCTGTGAGTAGAGGGGCATAATTAGACATCTGAGGTGAAAGGTGACAGAGCTAGAGAGGAGTTTGTCAGACCAGGAGACATCCCATCTGAGGTGAAAGGTGACAGAACTAGAGAGGTGTTTGTCAGACCAGGAGACATCCCATCTGAGGTGAAAGGTGACAGAACTAGAGAGGTGTTTGTCAGACCAGGAGACATCCCATCTGTGGTGAAAGGTGGCAGAGCTATTATGATGAAAGTGATGGTTTTCTCCATTTTGCTCTACGATCCCCACGAGCGTTATAGTACTGGTCGGTACCTTACCCCGGGGTTAGAGGTTAGACAGGTCCTTACCCCGGGGTTAGACGGGTCCTTACCCCGGGGTTAGACGGGTCCTTACCCCGGGGTTAGACGGGTCCTTACCCCGGGGTTAGACGGGTCCTTACCCCGGGGTTAGACGGGTCCTTACCCCGGGGTTAGACAGGCCCTTAGCCCGGGGTTAGACAGGCCCTTAGCCCGGGGTTAGACAGGTCCTTACCCTGGGGTTAGACAGGTCCTTACCCTATTTTGAAAAAGAAAAAACACGAAGAAGATACACATTTCAAAGCATGCGACCGGAACCTGAGATGACATCCATCAGACTTAGCAGCTCTGGACAGGCGGGAGACTCTAGCAGCTCTGGACAGGGCGGGAGACTCTAGCAGCTCTGGACAGGCGGGAGACTCTAGCGGCTCTGGACAGGCGGGAGACTCTAGCAGCTCTGGACAGGCGGGAGACTCTAGCAGCTCTGGACAGGCGGGAGACTCTAGCAGCTCTGGACAGGCGGGAGACTCTAGCGGCGCTGGATAGGAGGGAGGCTCTAGTGGCGCTGGACAGGCGAGGCGCACTGTAGGCCTGGTGCGTCGGGCCGACGCTGGTGGTACTGGGCCGAGGACATGCACCTCAGGGCGAGTGTGGGGAGGAGGAACAGGGAGTACTGGGCTCTGGACACGCATAGGAAGCCTGGCTGCCACCGGAGGGCAGGTGCGAGGAGGTGGCACTAGATAGCCCGGACCGTGCAGGCGCACTGGAGCTCTTGAGCACCGAGCCTGCCCACCTTACCTGGTTGAATGCTCCCGGTCGCCCTGCCAGTGCGGCGAGGTGGAATAGCCCGGCCTGGGCTGTGCACGCGAACCGGGGACACCATGCGTAAGGCTGGTGCCATGTACGCCGGCCCAAGGAGACGCACTGGAGACCATTTGCATAGAGCCGGCTTCATGGCACTTGGCTCGATGCCGATGCGAGGAGCTGGTATTTTCCCGCCCCGGGCTATGCACCCGCACTGGGGACACCGTGTGCTCCACAGCATAACACGGTGCCTGCCCGGTCTCTCTCGCTCTCCGGTAAGCAGAGGAAGTTGGCGCAGGTCTCCTACCTGGCTTTGCCATTCTCCCTGTGTGCCCCCCCCCCAAGACATTTTAGGGGCTGACTCTCGGGCTTCCTACCGCGTCGCCGTGCTTGTTTCTCCAACTCCATTCTCCTGTAACCCTCCTCGCACTGCTCCAGCAAATCCCAGGCGGGCTCCGGCACTCTCCCTGGGTTCGACCGCCCACCTGTCTATCTCTTCCCAAGTTGTATTGTCCAGATTCTGCTCCCAAGTCCAATAATCCTGACATCGCTGCTCCTCCTGCCGCTGCCTGTCACCACGCTGCTTGGTCCTGTTTTGTGGGTGATTCTGTCACGGCAGATTTCCTCCTCTTCCTCTGAAGAGGTGAAACAAGGATCGGACCAATACGCAGCGTGGTAAGTGTCCATGGTTTTTAATGGGAAAAAACTGAACATGAACACATATACAAAATAATAAAGTGAACTGGCAACGAAACAGTCCCATGTGGCACAAACACTGACACAGGAAACAATCACCCACAAAATACCCAAAGAACATGGCTGCCTAAATATGGTTCCCAATCAGAGACAACGATAAACACCTCTGATTGAGAACCAATCTAGGCAACCATAGACTTATATAAACACCTAGAATGAACACAACCCCATAAATCCACAAAACCCCCTAGACAGTACAAACACCCTAGATGAGACAAAAACCATACCATGTCACACCCTGGCCTAACCAAAATAATAAAGAAAACAAAGATAACTAAGGCCAGGTCGTGACAACAACAAATTGTGGTTAAACTCAAATATACTAACTGATAAAAAAAACATATTTTTCGATGAAATTTAAAATAAAATAAAAAATAGAAAAAGGTATAATTTTAGTGAATGATATCATAACTAGGACTGGTGGAGTTATGTCACACATGCATATGGAAATGTCTGCTCTACCCAAAATTACAACCAACTAATTGCAGCATTACCACAAAAATGGAAGAGACAAGTAGAAGGGGAAAATGTAAGGAACTGGTATGTCGTATGGTATGTATTAAAGAACATAAATGGTTAAAGAAAAGTGTGATAAATAAAAACATTCACCAATTTCATTTAAGGATCAAAAAACTGACAGCTGTGCCATATAAATTGCAAAATAGTTGGGAAGAGATTTTCGATGTACCCATTCCATGGCACATGGTTTATGAATTGATACGCAAAACAACGCCGGATTCAAAACTTCACATTTTTCAATTTAAATTACTATACAACATTCTTGTAACCAATATAATGTTGTGTTATATACAATCTTCCCAGCTCTGCAGATTTTGCTGTGAGGAGGCAGAGTCATTAGATCATTTATTTTGGTTTTGTTATACGGAGCTCGTTTTTGGTCACAGGTCCAGGAATGGCTGAAGAAATGCTGCATTTGCCTAGAACTAACGCTGCAGTGTCACGCCCTGACCTTAGAGAGACTTTTTATGTCTCTATTTGGTTTGGTCAGAGTGTGATTTGGGTGGGCATTCTATGATTTGTGTTTCTACGTTTTGGCCAGGTATGGTTCTCAATCAGGGACAGTTGTCTATCGTTGTCTCTGATTGGGAATCATATTTAGGCAGCCTTTTTTCCTGTTGTTATTGTGGGAAGTTATCTTTGTTTGTGGCAGCCCTAGTAAGGTTCATGGTCGTTTCTTTGTTTCTTGTTTTGTTGGCGACATTCATTCAAATAAAGAGAAATGTACGCTCACCACGCTGCACTTTGGTCCACTTCTTCCGACGAGCGTTACATGCAGATAGCAATACTGGGTGATTTGAAAAGTCAATCAATCAATAATGTAATAATGATGTTTAATAACAAAACAAATATTTGAAATGTACAATCTGCTTTGAGAATAGAAAGGTTCAGTACTTTTGTGAAGCATCACAGCACAGTTGAAAAATGTATGGCAAACAGAAATCCAAAATGAATGATGTTGAGAGATAGATGGGAGGGGTTGAATAGAGCTGAAGGGTGGGACTAATAACAAGATAACCAATGTAAAACATACGGAGTCTGTAAAATGTATATAGGTTCAGAAATGTTGTGAAATAGCACAGTTACAACTATAAATCAAACTGGATGGACATCAGAAATTGAGGAAGGACTCAAAAAATATAACTATTGTAAAATAGATTGTGTCTGTAGGAGATTGTGTCTGTTGAAGGATTCAACCCTAATATATTTTCATTAGGTAAGTATTCAACTCTTAATGCAATACATATTATAATCACCTCAGTCTTTCTGTGTAAGTCTCTAAGGGCTTCCTACTCCTGGATTGTGCAACATTTGCCCATTATTATTTTCAAAATTCTTTAAGTTCTGTCAAATTGGTTATTGATAATTTCTAGACAGACAATTTCAGGTCTTGCCATATATCGCCAAGCAGATTTAAATCAAAACTGTAACTTGGCCACTCAGGAACATTCACTGTCTTCTTGTTAAGCAACTCCAGTGTACATTTGGCCTTGTGTTTTAAGTGAATTCATCTCCCAGTGTCTGGTGGAAAGCAGACAGAACCATGTATTCCTCTAGGATTTTGCCTGTGCTTAGGTCCATTCCGTACATTTTTTATCCTGATGAACTCTCCAGTTCTTAACGATTACAAGCATACCCATAACATGATGCAGTCACTACTGTGCTTGAAAAAATGGAGAGTGGTACTCATTAATGTGTTTTATTGGATTTACCCCAATATACTGCGCTACCCTATAAATGTTTTTAGGTCATCATTGGTGAAATCCCTGAGTGGTTTCCTTCCTCTCCTGCAATTGAGTTAGGAAGGATGCCTGTATCTTTGTAGTGACTGGGTGTATTGACATACCATCCAAAGCCTAATTAATAAATTCACCATGTTTTTTTTTTTTTTTTACCCATCTACCAACCTGATGAGGTTCAAAACTCCTTTTCACATTACGGGTTATTGTGTGTAGGCCCGGGGAACACAAAATATAAATTATATATTTTAATTTATTCAGGTTGTAACTAAACAAAATGTGTAAAAAGTCAAGGGGAGTGGATAGTTTCTGAAGGCCCTGTAATTAAGCTGCAGATGGCCCAGAACATAGCAGCACGTCTTGGTCTTCACTGTAATCAGAGGGCAATAATATGCCAGTCTCTCTTGGCTAAGAGTTGAGGAAAGACTGACAATCAGAGAGGGGGCAGAATACTGTTGCCCTGGCGACACAACATAATCATAATGGTCTGGGGCACAGAGATGCCGGGGAAGAAGGGTCTCCATGTTGGAGGGGGGGTATCCGAGCTCCATCAGCCAGGAATAGACATTGATTTATCAAATCTTTCCATCTGTGCTCAATTTTGGCGCCTCTCTCAAACAGCTACAACCGTATACACATTCACATAGCAAGTCTACTCTTGATCTGGGCTCTGGGATGGAACAATAGTGTGTGGTCTGTCTGTGTGTGTGTGTGTGTGTGTGTGTGTGTGTGTGTGTGTGTGTACACGTGCGTGGGTGTGGGTGCAGGTGGGTGTAGGTAGGTGTGTGTGTGTGGGTGTAGGTGGGTGTGTGTGGGTGTGGGTGGGTGTAGGTGGGTGTAGGTGGGTGTAGGTGTGTGGGTGTGGGTGTGGGTGGGTGTGGGTGTAGGTGGGTGGGTGGGTGGGTGGAAGGGGAGAGGTGTACATGTCTGTAATTGTTTTTAAACCTCCAACTATACTGCATCTTACGAGGTCCTAGTTTTTAAAGCCTCCAAAATGTCCTTCAATTCCAACATGTCCATAATATTCATAATCTCTATGAGCACCAGAGGGGGATAACTGGTATTATGGTTGCCTTGACGGTCTATTGACATACACTAATATATGGTATACAAAAGTATATGGACACTTCCTCAAATTAGTGGATTGGGCTATTACAGTCACTAGATAATAATGTTTTAATACTGGTGTTAGTATTAGTCTTGACTGCTTCCTGTCATCCTGAAAAGTATCCTGGCAGATCTAAACACCAGGTTCACTTCTGCAGCTTCTGGTCTCGGTCCCAAATGGCAGCCTATTCCCCTGCTCTCAGTCTCTGGTCCGTCTCTGGTCCGTCTCTGGTCAGACTCTGGTCCGTCTCTGGTCAGGCTCTGGTCCGTCTCTGGTCCGTCTCTGGTCCGTCTCTGGTCCGTCTCTGGTCAGGCTCTGGTCCGTCTCTGGTCCGTCTCTGGTCCGTCTCTGGTCCGTCTCTGGTCCGTCTCTGGTCCGTCTCTGGTCCGTCTCTGGTCAGGCTCTGGTCCGTCTCTGGTCCGTCTCTGGTCCGTCTCTGGTCAGGCTCTGGTCCGTCTCTGGTCCGTCTCTGGTCCGTCTCTGGTCCGTTTCTGGTCCGTCTCTGGTCCGTCTCTGGTCCGTCTCTGGTCCGTCTCTGGTCCGTCTCTGGTCAGGCTCTGGTCCGTCTCTGGTCCGTCTCTGGTCAGGCTCTGGTCCGTCTCTGGTCCGTCTCTGGTCAGGCTCTGGTCCGTCTCTGGTCCGTCTCTGGTCCGTCTCTGGTCCGTCTCTGGTCCGTTTCTGGTCCGTCTCTGGTCCGTCTCTGGTCCGTCTCTGGTCCGTCTCTGGTCCGTCTCTGGTCCGTCTCTGGTCCGTCTCTGGTCAGTCTCTGGTCCGTCTCTGGTCCGTTTCTGGTCCGTCTCTGGTCAGGCTCTGGTCAGGCTCTGGTCAGGCTCTGGTCCGTCTCTGGTCAGGCTCTGGTCCGTCTCTGGTCCGTCTCTGGTCCGTCTCTGGTCCGTCTCTGGTCAGTCTCTGGTCCGTCTCTGGTCCGACTCTGGTCCGTCTCTGGTCCGTCTCTGGTCAGGCTCTGGTCAGGCTCTGGTCAGGCTCTGGTCAGACTCTGGTCTTGAGACTGTCCTCATCCCAAAAAGGCACCCTATTCCCTATGTAGAGCACAACTTTTTAACCGGAGCCCATTGGGATCCGCTCTACAGTTGTTCACTATGTAGGAAATAGGGTACCATTTGGGATGCAGAAACTGTTGGTCCCAGCCTCTAGGGAGGAACAGAGGGATGCTGGGTAAGTAAAGTTTTGTTTTAGGGTACAGTAGATGAATGAATGACCATATGCACTTCCTACAGCCTCCTTTATATATAGGTAACATGTGCTGTGTATTGGTTTTACCTTAGCATCTCATCTCTCAAGATAAACCCGTTTCCATTCAGTTTCAGTCCTCTGTATGTATAGATGTACAGTTGCACAGTTTATTAGGTACACTACCCCGTTCACGAAAATGGTTCGCTCCTACAGACAGTGAGTCATGTGGCCGTGACTTGCTATATAAAGCAGGCAGACAGGCATCAAGGCATTCAGTTACTGTTACTGACCGTGTGTACCTCAGAAACAGCCTCCTGGGCTTTTTACACACGACAGTGTCTAGTGTTTAGCGAGAATGGTGCTGCAAACAAAAACACATCCAGTCAGCGGCAGTCCCGTGGGTGAAAACAGCTCGTTGATGAGAGGTCAAAAGAGAATGGCAAGAAGAGTGCACGTTCACGGGCGTGCCACAAACAGGCAAATAATGGCGCAGTACAACCGTGGTGTTCCGGAAAGGCCTTCCGGAACGTGTGCGGACACGCGCGCGGGTGTGAAGATTAGATATGACGTTGCAGCCGCATTGAGCCCTCGTGAGCCTTATCCCCCATAAAAGTGGATTATCCGCAGTCATCACAGACTAGCAGACTAAAATAGGACATTTAATATATTAACTATAATATTATATAGATAGGAAAAAATCTAGTCAGTTGTACAACTGAATGCATCTTCCACATTTAACCCCTCTGAATCAGAGATGTGTGGGGGGCTGCCTTAATCGACGTCATCGGCGCCCGGGGAGCAGTTGTTGTTAAGGGTTACCCCTGCCTTGCTCAGGGGGAGAACAAGGACTCGATTCTGCAACCTTTAGGTTACAAGCCTTACGGAGGCAGAAACTATCAACTGATTTGTAAAGTACATTGATTCATAATCATAGATAAAACATAAACTCTTAATTTATAGCACAATGACAAAATCTGACTAAAATGTTATTTGAAAGTAAATACACATTTTCATGACAAAGCAAACTCATTTGTTGATTTATTCTCCACCTAAGCAGGTAGGAGGTGATTCTAAAACACCTTGTTAAACAGAGAAGAGATGGAGACACCTGAGCAGGTAGGAGGTGATACTAAAACACCTTGTTAAACAGAGAAGAGATGGAGACACCTGAGCAGGTAGGAGGTGATACTAAAACACCTTGTTAAACAGAGAAGAGATGGCGACACCTGAGCAGGTAGGAGGTGATACTAAAACACCTTGTTAAACAGAGAAGAGATGGAGACACCTGAGCAGGTAGGAGGTGATACTAAAACACCTTGTTAAACAGAGAAGAGATGGACACACCTGAGCAGGAAGGAGGTGATACTAAAACACCTTGTTAAACAGGGAAGAGATGGAGACACCTGAGCAGGTAGGAGGTGATACTAAAACACCTTGTTAAACAGAGAAGAGATGGACACACCTGAGCAGGAAGGAGGTGATACTAAAACACCTTGTTAAACAGAGAAGAGATGGACACACCTGAGCAGGTAGGAGGTGATTCTAAAACACCTTGTTAAACAGAGAAGAGATGGACACACCTGAGCAGGAAGGAGGTGATACTAAAACACCTTGTTAAACAGAGAAGAGATGGACACACCTGAGCAGGTAGGAGGTGATTCTAAAACACCTTGTTAAACAGAGAAGAGATGGACACACCTAAGCAGGTAGGAGGTGATACTAAAACACCTTGTTAAACAGGGAAGAGATGGAGACACCTGAGCAGGTAGGAGGTGATACTATAAAACCTTGTTAAACAGAGAAGATATGCTGTGGCAAAAAAATAAATATTTCTGTAGTTAGAGGAGTTTTTCTTGAGCTGCCTCACAAAATAAGGTTCTGGTCAATAGTAGTGCACGAAATAGAGAATAGGGCTCTGGTCAATAGTAGTGCACTATATAGAGAATAGGGCTCTGGTCAATAGTAGTGCACTATATAAGGAATAGGGCTCTGGTCTATAGTAGTGGGAAGGTGTCAACTTGGCAGTACAAAACCTAAACAGTATATTTGACCTCTCAGCTTCCCTATCAAATCACACAAAAAAATCAAGCAGACAGTGACAAATGGTTTGACGAAGAACACAAAAACCTAAGAAAGAAATTGAGAAACCTACCCAACCAAAAACATAGAGACCCAGAAAACCTTAGCCTTCACTATGGTGAAATCACTAAAACAATACAGAAATAAATTCTTTGGCATGTTCAATGGAAACAAGTTTAAAAACTCTGACGCGTTTCAGCTGCATGGCCTTCGTCAGGGAGTACAAAGATATGATGATACAATGTCCTCTTTTGAACAGCTGTTTTCAATCAGCCCTGAATTGAAGTGGATGTGATTCATTGGACAACAGTAAGCAAGAATAGGAGAGTCATCTATTTCATAGCACCCAAGAACACAGCAAACATGGACACTCATACTGACAGTTGTGGCTGCTTTGTGTGATGTATTGTTGTTTCTACCTTCTTGCCCTTTGTGCTGTTGTCTGTGACCAATAATGTTTGTACCATGTTTTGTACTGCGACCATGTTGTGTTGCTACCATGTTGTTGTCATGTTGTGTTGCTGCCATGTTGTTGTCATGTTGTGCTGCTGCCATGTTATTGTCATGTTGTGTTGCTACCATGTTGTTGTCATGTTGTTTTGCTGCCATGTTGCTGCCATGTTGTGTTGCTGCTGTGCTGTTGTCATGTTGTGTTGCTACCATGTTGTGTTGCTGCCATGTTGTGTTGTTTTCATGTTGTGTTGCTACCATGTTGTTGTCATGTTTTGTTGCTGCCATGTTGTTGTCATGTTTTGTTGCTACTGCCATGTTGTTGTCATGTTGTGTTGCTGCTGTGCTGTTGTCATGTTGTGTTGCTGCCATGTTGTGTTGCTGCTGTGCTGTTACCATGTTGTTGTCATGTTGTGTTGCTACTGCCATGTTGTTGTCATGTTGTGTTGCTACTGCCATGTTGTTGTCATGTTGTGTTGCTGCCATGTTGTGTTGCTGCTGTGCTGTTGTCATGTTGTGTTGCTACCATGTTGTTGTCATGTTGTGTTGCTACCATGTTGTTGTCGTGTTGTGTTGCTGCCATGCTATGTTGTTGTCTTAGGTCTCTCTTTATATAGTGTTATGGTGTCTCTCTTGTCGTGATGTGTGTTTTGTACTATATTTTTATTTTATTTATAAATGTTTAATCCCAGCCCCCGTCCCCGCAGGAGGCCACAACAGTCTAACCATATTTTATATACACACAAAACATGAACAACAACAGTCTAACCATAGCTGAGGGCAATAGAGCAAAATGTCCACTAGATGACAGCAAATGGACCAATCACAACCCGACAGGAAGGGTGAGAAATTCATTTAAACCAGGGTGGCCTGTAGTTTGTAAATCCCAAAATGTTCCCTTTGGTTTAACTGTTTAAGAATTTAAGTATGCTCTCTCTAATTATCTCTTTCTTTCTCTCTCTCGGAGGACCTGAGCCCTAGGACCATGCCTCAGGACTACCTGACATGATGACTCCTTGCTGTCCCCAGTCATCCTGGCCGTGCTGCTGCTCCAGTTTCAACTGTTCTGCCTGTGATTATTATTATTTGACCATGCTGGTCATTTATGAACATTTGAACATCTTGGCCATGTTCTGTTATAATCTCCACCCGGCACAGCCAGAAGAGGACTGTCCACCCCACATATTCTGGTTCCTCTCTAGGTTTTCTTCCTAGGTTTTGTCCCTTCTAGGGAGTTTTTCCTAGCCACCGAGCTTCTACACCTGCATTGCTTGCTGTTTGGGGTTTTAGGCTGGGTTTCTGTACAGCACTTTGAGATATCAGCTGATGTACGAAGGGCTATATAAATACATTTGATTTGATTTGATTTAAGACGGTCAATACCCGTAGCTTGTAGGGAGGCAGGGTTGCCATGGTGTAAGGACTTGCAGTGCCTTGCCATGCGGTAGTCTTTATTGCCTACCCGTATGACGTACCTGTGTTTCCGCTAAGCGGTCTTGAAGGCGTCTCTTTGTCCGTCCAATGTAGAACACCTTCCACTGTGGACATTCCAATCTGTAGATGACATGAGTGGTTTTGAAGAGACTTGATACTCCATTTTAGAACCTGTGTCAATAAAATACAAAATATTTCTGCAATGGTTGCGCTGGTCAAAGGAAGTGAGGTTGCTACAGACCTTCCTACGCTAGTTAAAGGAAGTGAGATTGCTACAGACCTTCCTACGCTAGTTAAAGGAAGTGAGATTGCTACAGACCTTCCTACGCTAGTCAAAGGAAGTGAGTTTGCTACAGACCTTCCTACGCTAGTCAAAGGAAGTGAGTTTGCTACAGACCTTCCTACGCTAGTCAAAGGAAGTGAGGTTGCTACAGACCTTCCTACGCTAGTCAAAGGAAGTGAGGTTGCTACAGACCTTCCTACGCTAGTTAAAGGAAGTGAGATTGCTACAGACCTTCCCACGCTGGTCAAAGGAAGTGAGGTTGCTACAGACCTTCCTACGCTAGTTAAAGGAAGTGAGGTTGCTACAGACCTTCCTACGCTAGTCAAAGGAAGTGAGATTGCTACAGACCTTCCTACGCTGGTCAAAGGAAGTGCCATGGGAGATTGCTACAGACCTTTCTACGCTAGTTAAAGGAAGTGAGTTTGCTACAGACCTTCCTACGCTAGTTAAAGGAAGTGAGATTGCTACAGACCTTCCTACGCTGGTCAAAGGAAGTGAGGTTGCTACAGACCTTCCTACGCTAGTTAAAGGAAGTGAGTTTGCTACAGACCTTCCTACGCTAGTTAAAGGAAGTGAGATTGCTACAGACCTTCCTATGCTGGTCAAAGGAAGTGCCATGGGAGATTGCTACAGACCTTCCTACGCTGGTCAAAGGAAGTGAGGTTGCTACAGACCTTCCTACGCTAGTCAAAGGAAGTGAGATTGCTACAGACCTTCCTACGCTGGTCAAAGGAAGTGCCATGGGAGATTGCTACAGACCTTCCTACGCTAGTTAAAGGAAGTGAGATTGCTACAGACCTTCCTACGCTGGTCAAAGGAAGTGCCATGGGAGATTGCTACAGACCTTCCTACGCTGGTCAAAGGAAGTGAGGTTGCTACAGACCTTCCTACGCTAGTCAAAGGAAGTGAGATTGCTACAGACCTTCCTACGCTGGTCAAAGGAAGTGCCATGGGAGATTGCTACAGACCTTCCTACACTGGGTTGTACTTAGGTAAATGGGAAAATGACTTCCTTTTGGATCCTTCTAAAAAATAGTATTTTGATTTTATATTGATGATGTTTGTCTGTTTTGGTCCAGCTCAGAAGAACTATATTCCTTCCACCAATACGCAACTGTCCCGCCTATCCGTAAGAAGTTTAACAGTATTAACCCTAACATCAAACTAACTATGGAGTACAGCAGGGACAACATTCATTAACCCTAACATAAAACTAACTATGGGGTACAGCAGGGACAACATTCATTAACCCTAACATCAAACTAACTATAGAGTACAGCAGGGACAACATTCATTAACCCTAACATCAAACTAACTATG